>NC_043010.1:8734658-8764658 GCF_006345805.1 Octopus sinensis | reverse complement strand
TTTGCTATGATGATTCGGTGTCTGACTGAAGATTGAAGGCTTCGAATGATTTGTCTGTGTTCCGTGTTCGTCCCTTCCTGTATTTCACGTTCATTATATATAAAAACATTCATTCTTATATATATATATATATATATATATATATAGAGAGAGAGAGAGATAGATGGATAGATGTGTATGTGTAACGTAACAGTTTATTTATATATATATATATGGTCTTGATTTCTAAGAAATGTAAAAAGACTATATTACCTAAGACATTATAGTCAACTAATTTGTAAATTGAGTTAAACATATTTCACCAATTCACTGACAGAACAGAGAGTACATAAATATCCTGGCTTGGTGACTGAAGTACAATTTTTATTACTCTGACTCTACCTCCTGTTCTTCCTAAAATTCACTTTCTATACTATTTTACCAAACTTTTAAAACTCTGCACATCTTTCAACCTCATATTAGAATAACCATCAAACATATTTAAAAAAAATTTTTTCTACTAATTTATGTTTATATTCATTGAAATATATTCATGTTGAAATCATTGAGTCAAAGTGAAATAATTTTCCATACCGTTAGCCATTAAGAAGTTGATTTAACTGTGTGTCAAATGGACCAGGTCCTTATGGACTTTAAAATTTCAGTTAAAGTGCTGGTCATTCAGAAAATACTTGATAATTAGTTTTGGTCTTTTCCATCCTACTTACATTAGTATAATGTTTAATATTTCTTCATATATCAGAGAATTCAACACATCATCTATCCCATGATATGCACATCTCTTTGTCTTTCATTCTCTCCCTCTCTCCCTGAGGTATATGTGACATATGTACATATATACACACATACATACATAAATACATGCATATAGATATGTGTACATGAATACATATGTGTGTGTATATGTATATATATATAAAGTTAATCCAAACAAGAAAGCACAAAAAAACACAACACGAGGACGTGGAACAAATATAGTATTATTGGACGCTCAGGAAAGAAGGAAAGAAGGAGGGTTTAACATTTCGAGTGGAGCTCTTCGTCAGAAACATAGGAGAAGGAAAGATCCAGAGAAGGGAAGACAGAAGAAAAAAAATCGCCAACGGTACACATGCGGTCACATTTTATATATATATATATATATAATATATATATATAGAGAGAGAGAGAGAGAGAGAGAGAGAGAGAAATAGATAGATAGATATATGTATTGTATATGTACATTTATATATATGTGGATATATATATATATATATATATATATATATATATATATGTATGTATTTATACAGGATGGGTGAAAAGTAAAAGGGCATTAAAAATCGACAATAAAATCCATATTCCTTTTACAAATTTATTGAAACAAATGATCCATGTTCTTTATTACATGAGAAATGAAAGTAAATCTTCATATTTCAATGTACGTACCAGTGGTGTCAACCAGTTTCCTCAAATGACCAAGGATGGAATGAACAGCTTTCTGAAGGATGTCGTCTGGGATATCATTGAGAACCTCCTGAATCTGTGTCTCCAAGTCCTCCAGTGTGCAAGGTTTTGTCTTCTACACCTGTTTTGTGTAACCCCACAGGTAAATATCACATGGACTGATATCTGGACTTCTTGGAGGCCATTCATGAGATCTGCATTATCCTGGGAAAGTTTGGTCTAACTGCACCTGCACAGTAAGAGCTAAATGGGGTGGTGCACCATCCTGCATGAAAATCAAGTCACCAATGTTATCCCAGCCAGACACTGTGGGTCACAAGTAATTTTTCGAGCATCTGAAGATAGCAGTGTGTATTTATGGTGTCACACAGAAGATATTGGCTGATAACTCTTGTTGCCGTCATTCTGCTCCACACGGTCACTTTTGGTTGAGATTGCATCCTCTCAACCGTCATCTTTGGATCCTTATCACACAATGCTCAATAACAGCAGATGAAACCAGCAGCATGGAATACAGCCTTGCCACTCCAGAGGATCTTTTAAAATAATTCAGGCTAATCTTCATGCCAACCTAGCATTAACTCTCCATATTCCATTTTGCGGTCACAGACTTCAAGTTTTAGCTCCTGCCTGTAATGGCATTTCCACGGACAAAAACTCAATCCTTTATGCAGCACTATACTTATTGTGTGTCTTGTTAGTCCACTTTCACAAGATGCTTGACTTGCTGATTTTTGTGAGCTGTGATTAAATATTTCCTGCACTGTTGCCACATTCTCCACTGAACGGGATGTGGTTGGATGGCCACTTCTTCTTGCGTCGCTTACCGAGTCTGTGGTCGTCAGCTTTGCATGACAATTTCTTATTGTCTCTAGGCATTGTGTTGCATGCTTACCTTTCCATGCATGCCACCATCTCTGAACCAAAACAATGGAATCCCACAATTCATAGTGTGATGCTATCTTAGCTCACTCCTGAACAGTCAAGCAACTGACCATCTGGAAAATAAGACAATAAGACAATAAGAACATAAGAAGTTCTCATTAGTGTTGTCTGCTTAAAAAAATATTTTTGTCATGACTGTAGTGATACTAAAAATTCTATAACCAATTTCTAATGCCTAATTACTTTCCACGGCGGCGAGCTGGCAGAAACGTTAGCACGCCGGGCAAGATGCGTAGCCGTATTTCGTCTGCAGTTATGTTCTGGGTTCAAATTCCGCTGAAGTCGACTTAGCCTTTCATCCTTTCGGGGTCGATAAATTAAGTACCAGTTACATACTGGGGTCGATCTAATCGACTTAATCCGTTTGTCTGTCCTTGTTTGTTCCCTCTGTGTTTAGCCCCTTGTGGGTAGTAAAGAATATCTATATATATATATATATAATATATATATATATATATATATATATAATATGTATATATAATATCTTTTATCTTTTGTCTTTCACCTGTTTTAGTCATTAGACTGTGCCCATTCTGGGGCACAACCTATATATATATATATATATATATATATATATATAATGTACATATATGTGTATATAAATATATTCATGCATATATATATGTATGTGTGTGTGCATGCGTGTGTATCTTGCCCAGAGATTTAAAACTATATATCATCATCATCATATATAAATTTGTTTATGTATGTATGTATGTATATATATATATATATATATATATATATATATATAATGGTATTAGGATGTAATTTTTTCTTTTATTACACAAGTTAGTGAAAATGTACTCAAGGTATCTTGTAACTACTTATGTGTAAGGGGCTGGCTTTTCCCTCCATCACTACTCTGAGTTTCATGTTGACACATACACACATACACATATATGTATATACATTCACATGTTCTGTGTGCATGCACATGCATGTGTATATGCATGTCTATGTGTGCATATCTGTAAATATAAATAATTATTGTACGCCTTTGTACACCTAGAGGTATAATTTCATATCTCTGGAATATGTGATAGTACAGGTAGAATATAAATACATTCACACACACACACCTGTAAGTTTGTATACATATAAGTATGATTGTATGTGTTTCTGTACATAATGTATATATAGATACAGATATATAGATATATGTATATATTTGAATATAGATATATAGTCATAGAGACTTATATACACACTCGCATATATATGCATGCACACAAGTATATACATATATATATATGCACACACATTCATGCCTATTACAGCCAATAAATTTGCACTGAACATGAAACACTGAATTATATATGTGTATGTGTATAGATGTAGTGTGTGTGTGTGTGCATGCACACATGCTTGAGCACATGTGCATGTACATGGTGTGTATGTGTGTGCATGGAGTGTATGTATGTGTATATGTGTATATGTGTGTGTGTTTGTGTGTATGTGTGTATTTTAAGATATGTATACAGCTCACAACAAATTTATATTAATATATGAAAATAAAATCATTTCTATTCAATCTCAAAATTGTTCATGTTTTATTTTTGTTTTTTTTTGCTTTTTGTACTTTTCTGTTGATTTTTTTCCCTTCATGTTTGGCATTCTGCAGCAATCCTTGAGTTCCAGTTTCGCAAAAAAGACATTTTTTTCCCTTTTTGCCTAGCTATGAATGTAAAAACCAAAAATTGGTAGAATCATAAGAGTGTTGGACATAATATTTTGTGATATTCTTCCAGTTCTCTACACTCAAAATTTCCTCAAGGTCAGCTTTACCATTCAACAATTTTATATCTATAAAACACCAGTTGTAGGGCAGTGGATGTTGATCGGCAGAATTGTTATAAAAATAGTATGAGATGCTTCATAGTACATATAACTATCTCTTCTGGCATTCGGAGTTTAAATTCAACCTAGGTGTCAATAATCAGGGCTAACCTCACAAACACTAGAGCAACCTATCCAACTCACAGTTGATCATTATGGGCAAGTAACTACGGCCTATGCTGTTTTAAGGTATAAGCACACTAGTCCATGGCTCACAGACCTTATAGGCGTAGGAGACCTCATATGTTTAAGGGGTCCAATGTTAATCTATATATGCTATGTCTTGTTTACAATAACTAAATACTATAGGCCCTAGTGCAGTGCTTTGCTTTTAGGCCTATAATACTGTTATATGATACTCATAGCCTTACCTATAGTCAGTGATAGCCAAGTCAGCAACAGCATGCTGAGGCTTCCACGGATAGTAAATCAACAATGGTTTATTGGAATGGAGAGGAGAAAATATTGGCACCCAAGTTAAAATAATTTACAAATTGACATACACTCCAAATACACCATTATACTTAACCAAATCTCTTTTCGGTGTATATTACAACTTACTAAAAGATATATAGTAGTGACAGAGGCAGTATTAATACTGAAAGATAATATTTATCCCCACTCAAAAGTGGATGTTCTGTTAGAACAATCTATACTGTGGTAGTTACTGTGAGAGAAACTTTCATATAGGCTTATACTGTGAAATGCACTCTTGTTTATATCGCTTGAGAGAACATAAATTCTTACCACCTCCAGCACCAAGACTACCAGATCATGTGATTTTGATCTTCCTTGGTCTTGTCAATTATAGATGCTCGACTGCTAGAGATAGCAGCACTTCATCTCCCTGCTAGTAACATATAGAAGAACAGAGCCAGAACAGGTGTTGATGTTGCTATTAGCTAGTGAGCTTGTTAAAAAGATATCTTAGTGACTTACAAACAAAAGCAATGTAAGTTACAAGTCAACAACAGGCTAAACGTTGGTTTAGTGTATTTCTGAATGTAGGAATAACAAGGAAGTGGCTGTACCTCAATGTGGAACAAACATCTTAATTCACTTTATTCATATAGCAATTGTTATCTGCTTTACTCACCAATGTGGAGGCGCAATGGCCCGGTGGTTAGGGCAGCGGAATCGCGGTCAGAGTATCGCGGTTTCGATTCCCAGGCCAGGTGTTGTGTGTGCTTATTGAGCAAAAACACCTAAAAGCTCCACGAGGCTCCGGCAGGGGGTGGTGGCGACCCCTGTTGTACTCTTTCGCCACAACTTTCTCTCACTCTCTCTTCCTGTTTCTTGAGTAATGCTGAGATGGACTGGCATCCCGTCCAGCTGGGGGGGAACACATATGCCACAGAAACCGGGAAACTGGGCCCATGAGCCAGGCTAGGTTTGAAAAGGGAGACGTTTTTTTATCGTTACTCACCAATGTTTATACCCTTCATCTCTGTACATGAATGAAAGTTAAATGCCCATTTACACACACACTCACCCAGACATACACACACATGCACACAAATATATGCACACTCTGTACACACAAGCACATATGTGTGTGTGTGCATATTAAAATTTATTTTAAGATCAATCTTATCAAACTCAGCACATTATCCTCAGTTTTCTTACATGAAATTCTACTTACAAAATATTGTCCAAGAATTCAAATTTAAGGTATGGTAGAAAATATTTTCCCAAAGTGCCTTGCAGTATGTTCAAACCCATACACCACATAGTTGTGAAGCAAACCTCTAAACCATACAACTATTTTTGTGTCAACGAATGCGTATAAAGATTTACAAAAATAATGAATATCAGCATTTTTTTAAAGCAAATCTATAGAGACAACAAAACTTCAAAGAATACCCAAAGAATATTTTTTGATAAAAATGGAAAATTTATAAAAAGCAATACAAAAATATATGCAAAAATTCAATTTTTTTAATTTATTCTTTATTATCATTTGGTAACTTGGCATAGATAATGAAATGTTATTAATTATGGAATATTGTAAATATTTCATTAGTGATTAGCATGAGTATGTACAAACACACTCATACACACACACATATGCATCTACACACTCACACACACATACACTAACATATATTTTTCGTGTGAATTCAATTGCAAATAAATACTACCAAGCACACGCATATAAAACTTTCATGCGTATACCGATAAACACTTTTAGACCCTGGAGCCAAAGTACCTGTTCACTCACCCATATGTATAATTACACACACACACACACACACACACACAAACACATGTACAGACACACAGATCGCATGCACACACAAACACACATACACAAATATTCTCATTTGCACACACACTATCTTCATTTGAATAACTTTGACAAATTTTTACTCAAGTCTTATTTCCTCTATCTAAATGTTTTCTTTTTAAATGAAAAATGTATAAAAACAGTATAAAAGGTAAACTTTTATCATATATTATATATATATATATATTACACAAATGATATACATATATATATATTATATATATATATATATATATATTATATATATATACAGAGAGAGAGAGAGAGATACATATATTATATATATATATATATATATCACATGCATATATATATGTGTGTGTGTTTGTGTGTGAGCGTGTCTGTATGTATATGTATATAAATGTATGTATACATATACATACACACACACCATATCATATATATATATAAATACATGTATATAATGCATATACATATACATGAATACACATGTACTTACACGCATACACATATATATATATTATATTATGTCATATATATATATCCATGTATATATATCATATATATATGTATATATATATATATATATATATATTATATATATGTATGTATATATATATATATATATATATGTATATATGTATATACATATATACATATATATATATATATATATATATATAATCAAGAGATCATGAATTTATGCACCGAACCAAAGGTTATTTATCTGCACACTGAAGTCTGACTAGCAAAAAAAACAGTTTCCACTTCATAATTTAGTGATTAGTCTTAGGTTTGATATCAAGCTACAAGATCATATGTGCTAAAAAAAATTCATATGCAAATATACAAATTTGTAAATCCAGCTTCATTCCCGCTAGCATAGAAGAAATTAATGTAAAATATCATACAGGAAATTCTAACATATGGAAGGGTTTCTAGAATGAATTCTGGTGACTGGTGGATGGTAGGATCAAGAGAGTTTCGGACAAAATAAGTTCATGTTATCTTTTATTTTTTACTTGGTTCGGCCATTGGACTGCAGCCATGCTGGGGCACTGCCTTAAAGGGTTTTTAATGGACAAATTGAACCCAATACTCATGTTTTTTTTTAACGTTTTTAAGTCTGGTGCATATTCTAGTGGTCGCTCTTACTGAACTCGTAAACTACAAGCATGTGAACAAACTAACACCAGTTTTTAAGTGGCGTGTAGGTATGTGCCAAATACAAATACAAAGAGATGCATAGACATATGCACATATAAAATGTGACCTCGTGTGTACCGTCGTCGATTTTTTTTTCCTCTGTCTTCCCTTCTCTGGATCTTTCCTTCTCCTATGTTCCCAATGAAGGGCTCCGCCCAAAACGTTAAACCCTCCTTCTTTCCTTCTTTCCTGAGCGTCCAATAATACTATATTTGTTCCACGTCCTCGCGTTGTTGTGTTTTTTTTTTGTGTTTTCTTGTTTGGATTAACTTTATATACACATATATCTGAGTGAGTGTGTATATATTATATATATATATATATATATAAATTGGGGTAAAATATGAAAAATCAGCGAAATGCTTTCGTTGATTTTTTATATTTTACCCTTACATTTACACATGTATTTTATATTTTCTTTTCGTAACATATTTCTACTATATATATATATATATATATATATATATATATAGAGAGAGAGAGAGAGAGAGAGAAAATATGCCACATGGCATTAAAAAAGGCATCCAGTCATAGAAACCATGCCAAAATTGACAGGGAGCCTGAATAGCCCTTCAGCTGGTCAGCTCCTGTCAAATCATTCAATCCATAGCATGGAAAAAAGATGTTAAATAACGATGATGATATAGATAGATAGATAAATACATACATACTTATATACATTTCATACATACATACATGCATACATTAACAAAGGTGTATACGATTCTAAAAGTTTTAAATACCTCAATAGGTATTCTGCTCAATACCTATTTCTTTATTACCCACAAGGGGCTAAACACAGAGGGGATAAACAAGCACAGACATAGGTATTAAGTCGATTACATCAACCAGTGCATAACTGGTACTTGATTTATCGACCCCGAAAGGATGAAAGGCAAAGTCGACCTCGGCGGAATTTGAACTCACAACGTAACGACAGGATTCTAGGAGATAATGATTTGGAACATTTTAAAACTTGAAACCAATGAGTTTTTTTAAAGTTTAACATAGTCAAAATTATGAAAATTGGGTATAGTCTCAATGTTTTTAAAGTAGTGAGTCAAAATTATGAAATTTACTTCTAGTTGCAATGTTTTTTAAAGTAGTGAAATTGTGACATAAACTATTTTTTGTTAGACCTCTTTGCTTATTTTTGTTTCTCTTCTTTTCTTTACAAGTTATGAAATAATGAAAATATTCAGGGCTTGAATAAAAATAGATAACCAAAAATTTTAAAAGAAATAAAGAAAGAAATATTGGTGTGGCATCTCTAGATATTAATGATATTGGCAGATTTTTTGATCAATTATTGTAGCTACAGAATTTCCTAAACAATATTGATGATATTTCAGTGTTTTTGTATAAATTCGATTATTCCACAATATTTCATTGACAAGCAGAAGAGTTAACAAGAATTTGCAAAGCAATACCAACTTTCTTAACTAATGCAATATAAAATGAAAAAAAGAAGAACAGAACACAACCAAAAGCCTTATAAATAATAATAATCACATTTCATGTACTAAAATTGGGCATTAATAAAGTGATGTTAGCCACACTTAATAAGATTAGACAGATGTGAAAAAAAAAACTTGTTTAGCATCTAAATGGAGGCTGCAAAATAAAATGATGTTGATGTTGACGATGATGATGATGAAAATGAAAATAATAATGATAATGATAATGATAATAGTAATGGTGGTGATGATGATGATGATGATAACAATTGCCCTGATTCAGTACCAGACAGTGGCTCTCATAGCTTCTGATCTTAACTGATTGGAAGTCTTAGGATGTACGTGTTTTGTCTTGGTATAATAGATGGGCTACAGCAAATATTCTGCTCAATACCTATTTCTTTACTACCCACAAGGGGCTAAACACAGAGGGGACAAACAAGCACAGACATAGGTATTAAGTCGATTACATCAACCCAGTGCATAACTGGTACTTAATTTATCGACCCCGAAGGGATGAAAGGCAAAGTCGACCTCGGCGGAATTTGAACTCACAACGTAACGACAGACGAAATACGGCTCCGCATTTCGCCCGGCGTGCTAACGTTTCTGCCAGCTCGCCGCCATAGATTTGCTACTCAGTTGTTTGTTCTTAACTAGTTGAGCATGTTCCTTGGTGGCTGATGATATGTGCATCTCTGTTCATGAGGGCAGAGGTAGTTGGATGGAGCCTCATAGGCATGTGTTGAGAGGAATTCTTTGGGGTTTGAATAACTCACCTCTGGAAACATGGGTATTTCCTTCAACATTCTTAAAAAACCCTTATTCAAGGATCTTTTGAGCTGGATGGGCTATTCAGACAGAAGAAAATTCTAACTGGGCCATACCTGCAAGGTCATGTGCTGCTTATTTTGATATGGGATCACCATGTCGTGGACACATGGTTATGATGCATGTACCAGGTGTACCCTTATCCGATGGATAACCATGATGGGTATACTGGGCTTCATATATTTTACCTCCAGTGCCATTTTGATGGCATGCAATGCTCTCTCATTTAATAATAATAATAATAATAATAATAATAATAATAATAATAATAATATAATAACAACAACAATAACAATAACAATAATCATCATCATTCTCATCATCATCATCATCATCATCATCATCATCATCATCATCATCATCATCATCATAATAATAATAATGATAATAATAATAAGTCATAAATGTGAATTTGATATATATGAATCATATTTATTTTTTTATATATCTTGGGCTTGTAGCTCAGAAATTCTTTCACAGCAAGACCAAACTTCCAGAAATTTTTGAACACAGTGAAATTCAAACAAGCCACCATGCATCATTTTTCTGAAGAACTGGATTCAGTTTCCTGTGGTAAGAATTGCATTTTTATATTTAAAAATTTTAATTGTTCTTTTTTTATACATCAGCTCTGATAGATTTTCTCCTATATTTTACTTCCTTCAACCTCTTTTTCACTTACTACTTCTCACCCTTATATAAGGTAAGGTAACCATGTATCTCCCCTACAGAAAACCCCATGTACAAGTTCCTCTGTCACACTTTAGCCTCCTGTCACTTGGACTAAGGGCACCTCCACCTTTCAAATATTCCTCAAACACAAACTTAGGAGCTTTTTATCGTTTCCCTGTTTTTTTTTGGGGGGGGGGGGTTCTGTCTTGCAACTTACTAGTGCTAGTGGCATGTAAAAAGCACCCCATGTCCCCAGTTAAGTAGTTGGCATCAGAAAAGGTATCCAACCATAGAAACCATGCCAAAGCCAGCATTGGAGCATGACATTGCCCTAGGGCTCACCAGACCCTGACAAACCAATCTATGCCAGCATGGGGAATAGACATTAAATGACAATGATGACAATGGCAATGATGATATTGATAGTGATGATGTTGATGACGACAATGATGACAATGATGATGTCAACAACAACAACAACAATGATGATGATGATGATGATGATTAAAAGCAAACTACAAGTTATTTTCATCCTTATTATTTTATTTTAAATATTAATTTATTCTTTTAGTTCTAAATAGGTATTGCAGTGTGTATTATTTTTAAATAAAAGATATAAATTACTTTTTGTCAAAATTACCTACCTAGAATTCAACTTTCTATGTCTTCTATATTCAAAGACAATCTCTATTTTAGAAAACAGAGAATTTCTTTTACTCTATCTACCTTTGTTTAGTCGTTAGATAACTAAACTCGCAAGATCTAAAACTAGATTACATGCAGTGATTAAAGATTACGACAAAGCCTTTTAAAGGCTAATGTAATATAACTACGATTATTTAAATAATCCGATAAAACAAAATTTTGTTTCTTGTTATAGATGGATTAAAATAGAAATAAAAGGAAGAGAAAATAACAAATAGAATTCATTCCCCTAATGACTTATTTGCTTAAGGAGAAGGAAATAATGGATAAGCTTAGAAATACTCACTGAGCTTTTCACTAGAGCTAAATGCTACATTGAAATATATATATAAGTGATTTGCAAACAGAGAAATTCTTTTGCTAAAGATAATTACTTACAATATATTCATTATTCCAACCAGAATGTTTGATATGAAAGCTCATACTTCATTCTGTATAGTTCAGCTACATTTATCAAACTTTCTATTGATATCAGCAGACAGAAAATCACATTATATATATTTACTTATTTATTGGATTTTCATATCGTTTTGATTATTCTTTCTTTAGTTTGTTTCGTTTTTTGCTGAATAAATAAATAAATAAATAAATAAATAAATAAATAAAAACTACTCATGATATTTCCAAGTTAATACTTCGAGAAAAATCATGAGTAGTTTTGTTTTTTTCTTTTATTGCTTTACTGGTGACAGTCATTTGACTCTGGCCATGCCTGGGCATCGGCTTTGAGGATTTTAGCCGACTGCTTTCACCACAAAGCCTTTTGCAGTCTTGTTCTTATTTCATTGAACCATTTACAGTATATAAATGGACACAGCAGAAACAGCAACATCCTTCTCATCATCATCATCATCATTCTCATCATTGTCATCATCATCAAAATTTTAATTTTGCTATCATCATTGCCATCATCTTCATCATTGTCATTGTTATCATCATCTTAGTTGTTATCATCATTTATGTCATCATCATCATCATCAGCAGCAGCATCATTGTCATTGTCATCTCCATCATCATCATCATCATTGCCATCATCATCATAATAGATATCCTCATCATCATCATCATGTCTTTGATGTCCACTTTTTCATGCTTCCAAGGGTCAGGTGTAACCTTTTTGCAAAAAGTTCTCTAAGGTTAGAAGCTCTCCCTGTTGAACAAACCTGCATCTGATTCCAAACAAAGTAACATATCCCCTAGAACTTCAAACAATGAAGAGATCAAAGGCTGGATATGTTTTCCTGAAAAATGGCAAACAAATGACACCATCTGTATGAATGATGTCAATGTTTACAATCAAAACACAAGTGTCAAGAGATGTAAAAGACCCAACACACATATTCACTTCCACACACACACACATACATAAATGTATGTATGTATATATGTATACATGTTTGTATGTAATTGTATATGTATGTATATATGCATTTATGCAACAGGCCCTTTCCAGTCACCTTCAAGTAAAAATTCACTCATAAGACATTGATTGGCAGTGGGATCGAACCAGAAACCACTTGGTTGTGAAGTGAACTTTTTAACTGCCTGACTCTCTGTAGCCATGAGCATGTGGTTAAGAAGTTTGCTTTGAAACCATGCAGTAAAGAGTTTGTTCTCACTGTGTAGACAATATGTATGCATGTATGTTAGTTAGTTAATTTTTTGGCTCAAAAAGCAAAAAGCAAGGCCATGTAGGGGGACATGGAGTTATGTACAGGGTAGTGTTCATGTAAAGAGTTCAGGCCACTTGTGGTCAAGGGAGACTTTGAACCGAGCGGTCGTCGGCATATTTGCATTCTGCACCTTAGACCAAAATCCATGATGTCATCTTGATATTCCCAGTAAATATATGATCCTGTTGGTCTGTGCTTTTTGACATGTGAGCTAAAAAGATGAAAGGCCCAGTCTTAAAAATCAGGTTAAGGTTAGCAACAGGAAGGGCATCCAATTGTAGAATAATGCCTCAACAAACTAACAAATTTATATCCAGCTCCTGCTAGCATATATATATATATAGGTGCAGGAGTGGCTGTGTGGTAAGTAGCTTGCTAACCAACCACATGGTTCAGGGTTCAATCCCACTGCGTGGCATCTTGGGCAAGGGTCTTCTGCTATAGCCCTGGGCCAGCCTTGTGAGTGGATTTGGTAGACGGAAACTGAAAGAAGCCTGTCGTATATATATATATATATGTGTGTGTGTTTGTGTGTCTGTGTTCGTCCCCCTAGCATTGCTTGACAACCGATGCTGGTGTGTTTACGTCCCTGTAACTTAGCGGTTCGGCAAAAGAGACCGATAGAATAAGTACTGGGCTTACAAAGTCCCGGGGTTGATTTGCTCGACTAAAGGCGGTGCTCCAGCATGGCCGCAGTCAACTGACTGAAACAAGTAAAAGAGTAAAAGAGTAAAAGGGTATATATACATACACATATACATAAGCATGTATGTGTAACCATATGAGTGTGTATGCATGGACGTGCAGTAAATAGACAGATAATTACTCATATATGCACATACTCCAATGCAGACAAGTGTTTGACTGTGCATCTCTTTACATCAAGAAAGGTAACTTAGCCGTTTGAGGAACAGAGATTGATAAAATAAAGACCAGACTAATAAGTGCTGCAATCAATTAAACACTTGAAAGCAATATTCTATCACGAAAGCAGCAAAAGATTATCGACTCAACACATCATGTAAACACACACACACACACACACACACATGTGCACACACACACACATGTGCACACACACACACAAACACACACACAGAAATACACACACACAGAAATACACACACAGCACACACACACACACACACAGCACACACACACACACAGCACACACACACACACAAGCACACACACATAAACACACACACAGAAACACATACACGGCACACACACAGAAACACACACAAACATACACACACACACACACACAAACATACACACACAGCACACACACACACACACAGCACACACACACAAGCACACACACATAAACACACACACAGAAACACATACACGGCACACACACAGAAACACACACAAACATACACACACATAAACACACACAGAAACACACACAGCACACACAGCACACACACACACACATACACACACATAAACACACATAAATACACACACACACACACAAACATACACGCACATAAGCACAAACATACACACACATAAACACACACACACTGACATACACACACATAAACACACACACACTGACATACACACACATAAACACACACACACTGACATACACACACATAAACACACACACACTGACATACACACACATAAATATACACACAGAAACACACACACACAAACATACACACACATAAACACACACATAAATACACACAAATACACGCACACTAACAATCACAAGATGATCAATGTTTGAGCAATGTCTTTTTGTTTTAATTGCAACATTTATTAATGTGGTTATTAACTTGGCAATCCTCATTACTCTCCTTTTTACTCTCCTTTTACTCTCCTTTTTACTGGAAAACTGGATCCTAGTTGTCTTTTGTGCGTAGCCAGTTTAATGTAAACTGTTTTGTATGGATGATCGATTGATTGATATTATTCATAGTTCCATACGGAAGACACGTCCAGTTAAGAAAAGATAAGGGTTTTCATTTTTGAGCTTCAATGCTCTGAGTACAGGTGCATTGAAATATGACACCTTGGCACTTAGGACAAGTGTCTTCTACCATAGCCTGGAGCAGACTAATGTTTTTTGAGTGAATTTAGAATAGGGAATCAGTGAGGGACTCCATCATGTATGTGAGTGTGTGTGTGCGCAGGAGTGGCTGTGTGGTAAGTAGCTTGCCTACCAACCACATGGTTCTGGGTTCAGTCCCACTGCATGGCATCTTGGGCAAGTGTCTTCTGCTATAGCCTCGGGCCGACCAATGCCTTGTGAGTGGATTTGGTAGACGGAAACTGAAAGAAGCCTGTCGTATATATGTATATATATGTATGTATGTGTATGTACATGTCTGTGTGTCTGTGTTTGTCCCCCTAGCATTGCTTGACAACCGATGCTGGTGTGTTTACGTCCTCGTCACTTAGTGGTTCGGCAAAAGAGACCGATAGAATAAGTACTGGGCTTACAAAGAATAAGTCCCGGGATCGATTTGATCGACTAAAGGCGGTGCTCCAGCATGGCCGCAATCAAATGACTGAAACAAGTAAAAAAAAAAAGGAAAAAAAGAGTGTGCCTGTGTCTGTGTGTGTGCACATGTGCCTTTGTGTTTGACAATTAGAGTTGCTTTGTTTAAGATAAACAAGTTAAGACCCCACCCACCACCCCGGTCTGGTCATGAATGACCATGGGATTGCATGGAGGCACAATCCAGGAAAGGTTGTTAGGGAAGTCTGGCAGTCACCCATGCTTACCAGCCTCCCCTTTCTGTGCCACTGACAAAGGCTGACACAGCTTGACACCAGTGGCATCGCAACTCATGTGTCTACAGCTGAGTGAACCGGAGCAATGTGAAATAATGTATCTTGGGCAAGAATAATGTGAAATAAAGTGCCTTGCTCAAGAACGCAACACACAGCCCAGTCCAGGAATCGAAAGCACTACCTCATGATTGTGAGCCTGCACCTTCACCTTTGTTTACATCCTCAAAATTTAGTAGTTCAGTAAAAGTGTGACTAATAGAATAACTGTTAAGGTTGATTTATTCAACAAAACCATTCAAGGTAGTGCCCCAGCATGGCCGTAGTCATATGACTGACATAAATAGAAGATAAAAAAATACACTGTCCACCAGGCAGGGAATTGGTAGAGTTATTAAAATGTTAGATAAAATCCCTTGTATTATTTGTTTTGGATCTCTACTCTCTGAGTTTAAATTCTGTCTTGCATTTTATCACTTTGAGATCAATGAATGAAGTACCCCTCGAGAACTGGGGGGTCATTCTTCTGTCTGTCTGTCTGTCTGTCTCTCTTTCTTTCTGATTTAATTTAATTGTCCAGTGAGAAGAGTTGTAGGAGGCTGTTCAGAATGTCCCTTTCTCCAGAAATGGTGAATTGTTGAAGAAGCTATCAACAATTTCTCACTAATAGAATAACAATGTTGCAAGAACTTTCTTTTGCTTTCTCTGGCTGTCAGTCTCTCTCCCTCTCTCTCTCTTTCTCTCTCTCTTTCTCCCTCCCCCTCTCTCTCTCTCTCTCTCTCTCTACATGTGTAAGTCTATTTCTCTTTTTGTGTCAAAAGAGACTGAAAGTGTCTACCTCAATTGTGTTGAAGTAATGTATTGCAATGACTCTCTCTCTCTCTCTCCCTCTCTCAATCTCTCTCTTTCTCTTTCTCTCTTTCTCTTTCTCTCTTTCTCTTTTCCTCTCTCTCTCTCTCTCTCTCTCTCTCTATGTACATGCATATGTGTTTGCCTGTGGTGTCAAACAGTACAGTTGCCAAAACAGGTTCAAAATCTTGTCAGCCATGCTAAATATCCAAGCATCCAAATTGCTGTACCCAATTGTTTCATTCTACCCATATAATTGATCGGTCAGAGGATTTAATTTATTTTTGACCATCCCCAGTGAAACAATATATTTTGCTGCACTGAAGGAATAAATAATGAAATTGTTGTTTGAACCCAGGTAAATCCTCTTACAACACACTTCTAGTCAAAGATGTGTATCAACTTCAGTAGTCTTGGAGGTCCTGTAAATTTTGTGGGCTCTGCCTCTGCTTCTGTGCTCAACAAGTAAAAAAAAAAAGATATATAAGCTATGACCACCTCGTATGAGAAGGCAGAGTTTCTACGGTCAATACATTTACATTATTCAATATTTTTAAATGACATATTAGAAGGTTTTCTTTTGTTGTTTTTTTTCATCATGAAGTCATTTGTCAACACATTCCAACTTGTGGCCCCTAAATATCTGTTTCCTTTCTTTGCATTTTCAGATGCTACTAAAATAACCTCAGCTTCTCAGAGCTGGCTGGTCTTGTGCCACCTTCACTCAAGCATTATCAATTCATCTTTCATTTTCTTATCATTCTTCAAGTTGCACTGAAGACAAATGTCTGAAGCCCCATCCTGACCATGAAACCACAACCTTTTCCTTCAGGATGTTGGCCATCTGGAGTGCCATCCCAGCATGTCTTTCCTGCAGCCATCAACTGTTAACCAGCTTAAGCAGAATGTTAATGGCTTCACTTTCATCAGTCTAAGGCCCGTGAAATGCCTGAACCAACCCCTTCCTCTAGATACAACAAATAAAGATGTTTAGAAAGTGTTAAGGTGTGATTTGAGAGAGATTTCACTGCTATATTGAAAGGGCTGAATGGAAGTAGTGAGTGATTCTATGGAAAGGGTGGGTAAGTAATAAATGTTTCTGTTGTGAGTGAAAAGTAAAAGATGTTGTTATTATGAAGGTGGAGTAAAGAGTATTGCTGAAAAAAACCCCCAAAAATGATAAAGAAATGAATGTATCTGTAGGGAGAGTGAAGTAAAATTGCATCCTCCCACGAATAATGTAAATACTTAGTTTATTGAGTGAGAGAGGATTTCAATATGGGAAGATCAAACTTGTCTGAAATAGTTATCTGATTATCTGGAATTTTTTTTATCTGATGTAGACCAGCAATTCTCTTTTATATCTCTCATCAGTACAATGCTATAAAAATTCGGCTAAACTCCACCTCCTTGCAATCATCTAAGACTTTGGAAATATTTACATTTTTTTTTTATTTTGTTACTGAAAATGATGAGTTAGTTCAGTGCTCCATTTTAGTTAGTAGAGCAAAAAAAGTTTAGTACCTTACCTAGGTAGTGGTGTGTTTTTTTAAGTTTAATTTCATTACTAACTCAGATAAAGAAGTACAATATCCATTACCCACTTCTTGGCATCAGGAGCTCATTGGAGGAAGCGAAGTTACCCTCAGACCAGCAAACCTTGCCTGATTGACTTCAACACTGGATGTTAAAAGTGGCCAAAGTCTAGGTGGTGGCGTTAAACCCAGAGACAGATGACATGTATCCATTCAAGAACAGCAACAGTCACACATGCAACCTTTCACATAGTTTCTCTCAAGCAAATTTCACTCACATGTTTTTTTTTTGTTTTTTTTTTTTTCTTGAACCAAATCATAGCATAATACTCTTTTTCTGGGTTCAGCACTGTAGGATCAAATGCTCAATGATGTTGTTATGAAGCTAACTTCTGAACTGTACAGTAGCCATTCTTGCTCCCATGAGATGGTACCAGTGATATTTCACTAGCATGTGATTACAAAAGATATGGATTTCTATGATTCATCAAGTGTTTGACTACTTACAAGTTATATTTTCTTGGAGAAAATAAAAATTTGAAGAAATGCTAACAATAAACCTATTAAACATTTTATGGCATTTTCAAAATTATATTTATTTATTTAAAAAGAATATTCTTTTGTAAAAGAATAACAATAACTGCTTCAATATCCAAGATCATTTTATCTCTGAATTTAAGTTTGATTTACAGCAAGAACAGAATTTCACAACCAGATGTTAAAGAAGCAGCCATTTCATAAGAAATATTTTCTTTTAACTTGTGTTTATTGGCTGTTTTCATTATATGAGAACTTAGGGAATTGTCTCATCAAGAAATAAAATCTATAAAAATGACAATTATAATGACAATTATAATTTATCTGATGTTACAATTCCATTTACATTATTTAAAGTTGGAAAACTCGGTCTGCAAAGCTGACATTGCTAATGATTCTGAGAGAACCATGAACATCACAAAGTCACAATTCTCCACAGACTTCGTGTTTATATAATAAAATATTATTAAATTTTGATGCTTTATCAGAAAAGTTCATGCTGTTTTTTGTTTGTTTGTTTGTTTTTTCTTCTTTTTAATTTTAATTAAACAAAATTTACATAATATGTGACCAGGCATTATATTTCTTCAAGGACTCAGAAATGAGATAATCGGCACAGAGACGTTTATTCATCCCTCTTGCTGGTGAAATACAGTCAATTTCTTGACCTTTCGTGCTCGGAGTTATTCATCATTGCATCAGTACTTCTCCCATTTTCAGAAATGAAGTAGTGAGTCTTGCTTAAAAATGTTTATTCTAAGAGTATTAACAACATAATTTAAATGAAATACTTCCACTGGGAACTGAAACTGAATTTCAAACTATATTTGTCGGAAGATCATCTTCTAATCTGTAATACTCATGGCTATAATTCAAAAGCAGCAGAAATTTAACAAAAGCTGTTACTCTGAGTTTCACGTTCCAACAAAACAGTCTGACGAACGGGAACGTGAAACTCCAAGTAACAGCTTTTGTTAAATTTCTGCTGCTCTTAAATAAAGCATATTACTCTACCTCTGGTATTTGAGTACTCTTTTTTCCACCTTGTTTCACATTTATGTGTTTACTCCGGTATACTCATGGCTATAAAGATTAAATACACTAAAAAATATACCTGCATTTAATGTAGATAAAAAAAATAAATATAGTTGTCACTTACAACTGAGTATGATCTGGTTATACATACTATGGTCTTGTTAATTGTTTTTAAATACTTATGTAATCACTAGCAGATATAGGCATCATCTAGGACCCTCTCACTTCTTAACCTAGTGAGGAAGAAGCAGTTTGTGAGAGAAATTGTTGCACCAGTATTAAGCTGGTATTAAGCTGGAAAAGGTGGTGAGCTGGCAGAAACGTTAGCACGCCGGGTGAAATGCTTAGCGGTATTTCGTCTGCCGTCACATTCTGAGTTCAAATTCCGCCGAGGTTGACTTTGCCTTTCATCCTTTCAGGGTCGATTAAATAAGTACCAATTACGCACTGGGGTCGATATAATCGACTGAATCCCTTTGTCTGTCCTCTGTGTTTAGCCCCTTGTGTGCAGTAAAGAAATAAGTATTAAGCTGGTACACAATTTCAGCTGAGTAGAATGGAGTGCCATAAAATGAAATGTTTTTCTCGGATACCTCGAAAAGCCCAGTCCAGGAATTGATAGAATAAAATGATTGGGAATAACTGTCTGGGTTCAGATGAATTGGCATGGATGACTGGACACACAACTTTTTAGTACCAGAGACAAACACACACACACATGATTACACAAGCAGAAATATACATATACAGAGGGAAGTACTTTAGAGACAGAAAGGAAGAGAAGGTGACATTACAGTTTATTAACTGAACACAATTGACATAAACACTTTTCTTTTTCATGGACATAAACATAATATGTGACCAGGCATTACATTTCTCCAAGGACTCTTGGCCGATGCTAGAGCCCCCCTCCCCTGGCACCTGTGCAGGTGGCACGTAAAAAGCACCCACTACACTCACGGAGTGGTTGACGTTAGGAAGGGCATCCAGCTGTAGAAACACTGCCAGATCAGACTGGAGCCTGGTGCAGCCTCCTAGCTTTCCAGACCCCGATCGAACCGTCCAACCCGTGCTAGCACGGAAAACGGATGTTAAACGATGATGATGATGATGATGATGATGAAACACAAATACAGATGGACAGAAACAGAAAGGGACAAAGGGATCGCAGGGTAGGGAGAAAACAAGAGAAACAGAGAAACATCTATTGTCAAATAAGTCAGTGTCAAGTTAACGATGCCAAGTAAGTGACACCCAAACAGTTGTGACAAAATGTTTCATACCCAGAATTTGAAACCCTGACCTTATGATCCTGACACCCTAAAAACTAGACAACAACCCTTTAATGTGAATGGAAGCACTCTGTCGGTTACGACGACGAGGGTTCCGGTTGATCCGATCAATGGAACAGCCTGCTCGTGAAATTAATGTGTAAGTGGCTGAGCACTCCACAGACACGTGTACCCTTAACGTAGTTCTCGAGGATATTCAGCGTGACACAGAGAGTGACAAGGCCGGCCCTTTGAAATACAGGTACAACAGAAACAGGAAGTAAGAGTGAGAGAAAGTTGTGGTGAAAGAGTACAGCAGGGATCACCACCATCCCCTGCTGGAGCCTCGTGGAGCTTTTAGGTGTTTTCGCTCAATAAACACTCACAACGCCTGGTCTGGGAATCAAAACCACGATCCTACGACCGCGAGTCCGCTGCCCTAACCACTGGGCCATTGCGCCTAAACCTTTAATGTGAATACTATGCTGAACAAAAGAAAGCAGAAGTTGTTAATGTTGAAAGTAAGATGGAAGCAGTAATCAAGAAATACAAATATATTCACCAAGATCATATTAAAATTCATGTGAGTTGCTAATGTTTACAACTATATCATAGACCTAAATTTTCCCCAAAACTGAATTTTGCCTATATCATTATTTTCATATCCAGAGAAAAGTCTTAGATATTCAAGGCTAGCTTGATTCCATGGATGATATAAAGTAAACAAATATTTTATCAAGGCTTGTTTTTTTTTCCAAGATTATATACAATAAAACTGAAAAACTGATTACAGTGGTTAACTGTACAAATAGAGTGTCTATATAAGGTTATCTTCCATTTACAATTCAAGTTTGTTCAGAACAATATTGCCAATTCTAAAATCATATCTAAATATTTTTATATCTCCTGGCTTTTCTAATGGAAAAGAATAATAGAGAATGTACAAATCTATCCAAACTTGAGGTCATTTTCCAGCAATTTTAACATTTTTTTTTTCCTTTTTATTATTCTTATTTTATATGTAGCGAATCAGGTTTGCCATTTACAATTGGATAGTAATAACATAGTTAATACTAGAGTAAGATGTCTGTGGAGAAGTAAACATCATTTATTCAGGCCATACACATTGAATTCATCCAAAAGATTTCTATCAGGAATCAAATTATCATTTTCAACACCACAATCAGCATAAAAAAGCATCAATTATTCTATACAGTGTTATATTGTGGACATTTCAGGGAACATAAAGTAAAAGAACAAAAACAAAAAAAAAAAATAGAAAAAATTGTTATAATGTTATAAAAAAAAATTAACATTTCATTATTCTTCTATAAAAATTCCAAAGATGTCTGCTTTCAATGTTCATTGAAAGTCAATTAAAGGAATATATAAGAAGATTATGGAAGTGAATACTGAAAGAAGTACAATGGAGATAGATATTTAGCTTGCATTCTTTCTCTCATTGAATTTTGTTACATAGAATTCAGCTGCATCTATTCAGTGTTTAATTATATTAATGTACAATCACATTTTCTAATTAGTTGATATTATTTATAAAAGTATAAAAAATATTGGAATAAAAAATCAAAAAAAATCTTCATATTTAATTTATAAAAAAAAAATTGAAAACAATAAAAGAAGAGAACGTATGAATAATTTTACAAATTAACAGAGTGAGATTAATAAATAAATAAATAAATGAATAAAAGAAAATTTTAAAAATCAATACACCACATATATATGAATATGTTTCTTTTTTTTTTTTTCTCATTTGTTATTGAATATTGATTTTGGAGTAGGAATCTTTATTTCATAAAACATTACTTATAGAAATAAAACCGTTTATTCAGTGTGTTAATATTCTGCTGTATTCAAGGAAGAATTTTCCCCATTTTGCTGCCAATGTTGGACTTACTTTACAGACCTGTCCACATTGTGAAGATTTTAAAAGCTTGAATAATTCTTATCTTGTGACACTCACTATAACTTCTGTTTAAAACAATATATAAACATATATATATAAACACACACACACATATATATATATATATATATATATATATTTGAAAAATAAAAAGTGAAAAGAAAAAGAAACAATAAATATATATTTCATTTAGATATTTCATTTATTTAGCTTCTTTATTGTTTTATATTGAAATATTTTTAGATCTTATTTTCTTGAATTTATTCTTATAGATACATTTTTTTTTTTTTAAATTTCAATTTAAAGGGAAAACAATATTGTGACTACAATGTATGAAAGAGTAAGAAAGAAGAAAGAAGAAAGGAAAAGCATATTTTAGGTTCTAATTACTATTGAAACAAACATAATTTGAGAGAAATTGATGTGAAGAGCTCTCCTACAAAAAAAACCCCCCAAAAAACAACCAATAAAGCACATGTTATCATTATCATTTTAATCATCATCATCATCGTCATCATCGTCGTCATCATTGTTACTACTGATGTTGCCTTCACCATCTTTGCCATCGCCCATCATTGCTGCCATTGGCATCGGCGCCATCGTAGCCACCTTCATCATCGTTGCCATAGTTGTTGCTGCCATTGTCATGGGCACTGTCATTATCGTTGTCATCATTGCCTTCATTGTCAGCATCATCGTCACCATCTTTGTTGTTGCTACCATCATCATCATCAACATCATTACCGTCATCTACATTTTATGTCTGCTTTCCACACTGGTTTGATTTGGTCAAATCTTCACTGTCTAACTCAGGTTTTATTTGCAGCTCTTGCACTTTTAGATGCATCAAATATGCACACTTCCCTATTATATTTCATTTCACTTGCTTGATACCCTAACACAGACTATTTTATTGAGTGTACTAGGAGCATTCTATTGTGTTGCCAACATTAGAGAAGTTGCCATGTCCTCAAATGACAAACCAATGTGTCTTTTTAGATCTATGTTAGTGGCAATCACTTTACAGTATATATTGGATGCGTTTTATTGTGGCAACAGCACTAGTGAGGTTGCCTCGTCCTCTGTTACACAAAAGAGTCTCCTCACCATTGTATATTGTTTCTGGTCAGGGCAACATCACTAATAGAGTAGGCAGAAGAGATGATGACTGCAAAAGATGAATCAAAGTGGGAAAATGAAAGTAAAAGTGAACGTGAGGTGGGAAGACAGAGTGAGCTGGCTGACAGTGTTGAAGGAAAGAGAAACAGGAAAGATAGCACTAAGTGTATTGTTTTATCTATGTGTGTGTCATACATGTATGTATGTGAGTGTATGTATGTGTGTGTGTGTCTGTGTGTGTGTGCATGTGAGTATACATATGTAGAAATGGTGTACTCTGGATGAATATGGTGACATAATCCAATGGTACAGAGAGATCGATCTACGAGGTACTCCAAAACAGTTGGAAGGACAATGGTGGAGGGGGGGAACATATGTATGCATATATATATACATACATACATACAAATATGTGTATGTGTGTGTGTGTACATGTATTGCTGTCACACCCCTATCCTCTCAAGTGCTAGTACCACAATAAAATACATCAAATGGATTCTGTAAACTGGTTGGTGTTAAGTAGAGCTACCAGGTGTAGAAACAGCATGAAAAGGGAAACTTATGGGTGAGATGAGATCCTCCAGCCCATCTAGAAGTGCAGCAATGGCCCATACCAATTATGCCAACATGGAAGTAGATGTAAAAGGAAGTTTGTGATGATGATGTTTGTGATGATGATATATGCAAATATATGTGCACACAAACATATATAAATACATATATATACTCTTTTACTCTTTTACTTGTTTCAGTCCTGCGGCCATGCTGGAGCACCGCCTTTAGTTGAGCAAATCGACCCCGGGACTTATTCTTTGTAAGCCCAATACTTATTCTATCGGTCTCTTTTGCCGAACCGCTAAGTGAGGGGGACGTAAATACACCAGCATCGGTTGTCAAGCAATGCTAGGGGGACAAACACAAACACACAAACACATACAGACACACATATATATATATACATATATACGACAGACTTCTTTCAGTTTCCGTCTACCAAATCCACTCACAAGGCATTGGTCGGCCCGGGGCTATAGCAGAAGACACTTGCCCAAGATGCTATGCAGTGGGACTGAACCCGGAACTATGTGGTTGGTAAGCAAGCTACTTACCACACAGCCACTCCTGTGCCTATATATGTATGTGTATATACAAATTATGTTTTGCAAACAACATGCAGAGGCAGAAAAGTTAAAACACGAAACATATTCTTTCAAACTGTTTACTGGCATTGAAAAGATATACATGGAGGCACAATCTGGTACTTAAGGTTATCTTCAATGCTATAAAGAACCAAATTGCTCTCATCAACATATGTACATGCACACATATATAAACAAATATATATGAGTGTGTGTGTTTATATAAAGTGCATGTTATCGTTAACATTATCATCATCATCATCGTTGTCCTCACTGTTGTTGCTATCACCATCATTGCTGCTGTTAGATGTATACATACACACACACACACACATACACACATACACACAAACACACAAACACACACACAGATAGATAGATATATAGATAGATAGATAGATAGATAGATAGATAGACAGACAGACAGACAGACAGACAAATAGATAGATAGATAGATAGATAGATAGATAGATAGATGCGTGCATGCATACGTAGGTAGGTAGATGAATACATGCATACATACATATGTGTGTGTGTTTCTATACTAGTGCTCCAATCAACATGTGGCTCCATCTGTCATTGGAAGCCCATCACAATACGCTTGGTCTATTTAACCCTTTAACATTTAAACTGGCCGTATCTGGCCCAAAAACTCTACCTGTTTTATGCTGAAAGTGGCCAGATCCAACCTCTCACACCTAAAATAAACACATTATCACAATCTTGAAGCCACAAGATACTCTATGATTAACTTTAAAAAATGTGGAAGAGGAGTTGACCTCATGGGATTTGAACTGAGGATGGAGAGAACCATAACAAATAATGCAAAGTATTTTATCTGACATTCTGGTAACTCATCAAACTTCCCATTATAGTTACTTAGCATAGTAAGACAGTTAAAACACCATATATAAATATGTTATATATAGTAATGTCTAACATAGAAAAAAACATCTCACCTCGATTAGGTACTTATAATGATAAATAATCCCATTAATTAAGTTTTGAATGAATTAACTTCTAAAATTGATTATATAAAGTGATATTAGATATATATGTCAATATGATTAAAAAAAAAGAGAACTTGCTCATTGATGCTGCTGGGACCAAGTATGTGTCATATTCTGGGTGACCACATTTGTAGAGTTGATACTCTTAGTGAAAGCATATGGCTCAGTGGTTAGAGTGTCAGGTTCACAAACATGAGGTAGTGAGTTCAGTTCCCTGACCGGGCTGTGTGTTGTATTCTTGAGCAAAACACTTTGTTTCACATTGCTCCAGTTCACTCAGCTGTAGAAATAAGTTGTAGCATCACTGGTGTCAAGCTGTATCGGCCTTTGCCTTTCCCTTGGATAACATTGATGATGCGGAGAGGGGAGACTAGTATGCATGGGTGACTGCTCGTCTTCCATAAACAACCTTGCCCAGACTTGTGCCTCAGAGGAGAACTTTCTAGATGCAATCCCATGTTCATTCTTGACTGAAGGGGGTCTTTACCCATTTTTTTTTACTCTTAGTAATTACTCCCTTTATACAAACATACACACACACATTGTTTTAAGATGATTTTAAAAAAACAATGTCTATATTCAAACAACTCACAGACAAAAGCGTTGTTAGTTAGAAGCTCCGCAGGCCAGTCACTAGAAAGCCTATGGAAACATCAGAAGAAAATGTTCATCATTTTAGAGACTTCCTTTGTTGTTTTGTTGTGCACCAGTACCTCATCGCTGCTGTGACACTTCACTTGTGATATCAACTGGCTACCAACCTTAACTCCTTGTTACTGTATTCTTTGTTCTTTACCTCTTTTCAACCAAATTAGTGGCTTACCTTCTCGACTGTTGCTTGGACATCTTTCATTGTCATCAGCATCACCATCCTCATCCTCATCCTCATCCTCATCCTCGTCATCATCATCGTCATCACCATCCTCATCATCATCATCGTCATTACCATCCTCATCCTCCTCATCATCATCATCATCACCATCCTCATCCTTATCCTCCTCCTCCTCCTCATCATCATCCTCATCCTCATCCTCACCATCCTCATCCTCACCATCCTCATCACCATCCTCATCCTCCTCCTCCTCATCCTCATCCTCATCATCATCATCATCACCATCATCACCATCATCATCATCATCATCGTCATCATTACCATATAATGCCTATGTTCCATGCTGGTAAGGGGTTGTATTGTTTGACAAGATCCAATGGATCCAAGCACTGTTTCATATTTCGCTGTCTGTTTCAAAATGGTCTCTGTGGTTCAATGCTCTTCCTGACGTCAAACACTTTACAGCATGCAACGGTTGCTTCTGTTTCATTCCACCATATCTACTGAGGTCACTATGTAGTTGATGGTCAAGAACACAACACACAGCCTGGTCAGGGAACTAAACTCACTACCTCATGCTTGTGAACCTGACACTCTAACCACTGAGCCATATGCTTTCACTAAGAGTATCAACTACATCAATGATAATGATGACGATGATGATGATGATGATGATGATGATGATGATGATGATGGTGATGATGATGATGATGATGAGGAGGAGGAGGAGGAGGAGGATGAGGATGGTGATGCAAGATAACAAAACCCAGGTTAAGTGGGTGTTTATGCTAGATGAATTTGGTTAAGGTATCTGAGAAGAGAAAGAAGCAGGCTTGCTACGCAGAGAATCTACATAACTAACCAGCCTTAGTAGCAATTAGTATTGCATTGTTTTGTATCAAACACATAGAGTAAGAGAATAATGTATTAGACTAGTAAACATATGATCATATGCTCAACTCTTACACTATCCGTTATGTATATTAATCTCCAGAGCAAACTCATAATTTAGCTTACTCAAGTTTGCTTAATTAAGAAGTATTGAACCAACGAGGAGGCTGCAAAAATAGTCACTAAATCTCTCTCACATCATTCCCTACCATATTAAAAGCTGAACTCATTAGATAATGGAATCTAAAATATACTGCTCCTTAAAAAGGACAAGATGGTCATAGTTAGATTACCTTTAATTCCAAGTTGTAGATCAGAGATTTGTTCACCTTAGTTTAAGGATCATTTGACAGCACAAGAGGTATGCAATCTTTTTGGTCTATATACACTACAAACATTCAAAAACAAATTCACCACACAGCATAGAGGTTTATATGATAATAGTTGGCTGTATTCCAGCATATCAATAGACATATAATAAATTGTCTTAGAAGAGGCTGTATGAACAGCCTCAGTAATTTTGACCTTAAAATAACTATTAGCAGAAACCTGACCATGGTAAAGTTCTTAGGCATTATCTCTATCCAAGTTCCTGAAAAATACAACAAACCTAGTTGAAAACCTCATAAATATTAATCTAAAATATATTGGTTTCGAATTCTAGCACAAGGCCAGAAATATTGGTGACAGGACTAAGTTGATTAGATCAACCTCACTGGTTTCAATTGCTCCTTTTTTTATAGACTCTGGAAGGATGAAAGACAAAGTCAGCCTTTAGTATACTATATACATAGTATACTGTATACATAGTATGCTGTATACTTGGTATACTTACTTTGGTATACTGTATACTCAGTAAAACCAGTAAAGACATAACTATGTACTCTGGTACTTCATGTACTTCTTATTACTTATAGTGACTAGGTTATTCCATTCATCACATGGGAGAGGCTTACCATTATTACTAATTCCTTACAGCATTTCCCCTTTTAAGTTTTTCTCAGGAATTTTCATGTTATTTAGCAATAATTTTTTTCACCCCATCTTCCTTTTTTGATTTTTTCGTGCACTTTAATATTTTTTGTGCTTGGCATCTATTTTCAGGAACTCTGTATATTTTCTTTTCCTCTCACTTGTACACCTAGGTTCAATCACCTGCAGTGGCATTGGTTCTTGGAACTTCTTGTACAACCATTCCATCAGTTCCTCCAACTTATTTGGTTCGCTTTCCATGAATCCCTTTTTCAGTTGGTTCCTGTGTCCCTTTTGTATGCCTTTTCTACTTTTTACCCAATACATTATTTTACCAAAGCATTTGGTAATTACGTCATCTTCCCAACTCTGCTTTCCATTCTTTTTGTCTTTTCACCAACTTTAAAGAATTTTGTAATGTCTTCACTAGCACTTTTTCTTTTCTTGCCAGGTAGCAATTCAACAAAAACTGATTTTACTTTACTTGCAATCATCAGATCCGCTGGTGAGCTACCTGCTGGTGTATTCGGATTTGGTGTCTTAAAAATTGTTGTAGTGCAACTTCGTCTGTAACTTCCTTATATGATTAATCTAAGGGCTCTTTTGAAGGTATCAACAAAGCATTCTACCTGTCCATTAGATCTGGGATAGTACGGTGCCTTAGTTATATGTTCTACCATGAACATTTCATTAAATTTTTTTAATTCGCTAGGCACAAATTGTATTCCATTGTCAGACACTACCTTGTCTGGGATGCCAAATTTTGCAAACAATTCATGTAAAAAACTTGTACACCAACTTTGTGAGTTTATTAACTCCTCTTCGAGTTTCTATTGACTTCACATGAATTGGTTTAGCTCCATCGAGTTAATTGATTCCTAGTGAGTTGTTTAAATCCTCATTGAGTTTATTAACTCCTTGTGGGTTGTTTAAATCCTTGTCACCACTGTTATAATCCTTTTAATATTGGATTATCATAACGCCCACTTCAGTATACAGTATACTTAGTAATACCATTAAAGATACAACTATCCCTGACTGCCTACCATGTTCTCTGATATTTCACGTACTTCTCTTTACTTATAGTGACTAGGTTATTCCATTCGT
>NC_043010.1:8712158-8724658 GCF_006345805.1 Octopus sinensis | reverse complement strand
TCTTTTTTCAAATATATACATATACATATATACACAGACACATAGAGGTGTGACTGCGTGACAAGGAGATAGCTTCCCTACCACATGGTCTTGGTTTCAGTCCCACACCATGTCTTCTAGTATACCTTCAGGCTGACCAAAGCCCTGTTAGTGGATTTGGTAGGCAGAAACTAGAAGAAGCCTGTCATGTATGTATATATATATATATATATATATATATATATGTGTGTGTGTGTGTGTGTATGCATGTGTCATTGTTGTGTTTACATCTCCATCACTTAGGGAGTTTGGCAAAAGCGACCAATAGACTAAGTACCACGCTGAAAAAGAAATGTACTGGGATTGATTCAATTGAGTAAAAATTCCTCAAGGCAGTGCCCCAGCATAGCCACAGTCTAAACACTGAAACAAGTAAAACATAAATATATGTGTGTGTGAATGTGTGTGTGTGTGTGTATATATATAGATATATTTTTTTTTAAATATTGTAGTTATGTCCTTGTTTAACATAGTACTTTTATAGTCCTTATTGTTACCCTAACTTTTCATATCTTATATATCCTGAAAGTCCCTCTAAGTTTTGCTCAGTATTCAGAAACTGCCGTGAGATATCTGTCAAAGTTTTGATCTCCATGATTTGTTTTTGCTTCTTATTATAAAGACATTATCATAAGAGATTATGCTTTTTTGTTCTCAAATTATTGATTAACATATATAATAAAAGTAATATTAAGGCAAGAGATATTGTTTCATTTCTTTCATTAAGATCATATCATGTTTTTTTTTCTCTTCTGGTGTTGGGGGCAAAAATGATAATGATGGTCTTGATTATGGTGGTGGGGATGATGAGGGTTTTGCTGATCTTTGATAAGTTAAATTGAAAATTTACACTACTTTTTCCTAAGTGTTACAGTGTAATCCAATGTATACGCTAAGAGTGTAGGGAAGTAAATGATTCCTTCACTCTGGTACATGGGGAATGATGTTTATGGGAGTGATAAAATGAATCTTGGGGGTGAGGAATGATGAGCTGGGGGAAAATATACTGAAATGATTTTGGTTAATATCCATGGCTCATTTTATGACGCCATAGAGCAGTTAGATCTTCAAATCATATTGTACAATCATCTAAAAAGAAAGGACACACTGGATAATGTAATCATAGATATACAAAAAGGTGGTGACCTGACAGAATAGTAAATACATGGAAGAAAAGGCTTAGAGGCTTTCATCTGGCACTTTGCATTCTGAATATAAGTCCAGTTGAGGTAAACCTTACCTGTCACCCCTTTGGGGTGGAGGGGAGTCAATAAAATAAGTATCAGTCAAGTACTGAGGCCTATGTAATTTGACCCTTCAAAATTGCTGGTTTTGATCCCTGCATCCTTTTCTGAGCGGGGTATGTTATGATCTCAATCACTTACCTACCATGGAATGGAATCCAGTATCCAGTTTTGTAAGTCTTAGGGCTCAAGAAGGGAGCGTAAAAAGAAAGTTATACAAGAAGATGAAATGGTGAGGTGGATGTAGAAAAGCCTTTGGCCATAGATTTACTCAATGATGGCTGATTTGGGACTCAACAACAACAACTGTTTATTCTATTAATTCATGAGGAATAAATGTTAAAGAGAATATTAACAAGCATTGAACCCAGAAGAAATTTGACACACAGATATATGATATATGATATATGAACTCTGCTTTACAGGCCATTGAACCACTTTCTGAAAATGAAATAAAAAATAAAAATATAAAGCAGAATTCATTCTGTAATATTTGTTATGTTTCTTGTTAGTTTATTGAAATACATTCAGCTTCCGAAACCTTTTTACATGATGATGATGATGATGATGATGATGATAATGGCAGGGCAGTGGAAGGAAGGAAGAGGAGGAAGGGGAGGGAAAGGAGGTTGGTGGTGGTGGTGGTGGTGGTGGTGGTGGTGGGGCTTTGGCTGATGATGATGAGGATGAAAAAATGTCATCATTATAATGACCATCAATCATTCATTGACTATCCAGACCAGCATTGTCATCAACACCTTTGTCATCATCTTCATTATCATCATCATCATCATCATCATCAGTCACACTCCCATTACTACCTCCATCATTCATATACCACCTCCACCACCCCATCATCATCATTATTATTTTCATCAAATCTAATGTTGCTATATATTTTTTTAATTTCTTAAAATTGTCCATTTATATATTACTTGTTCAATTTATTGTAAATTGGTTAAAACTTTCTATTTGAAATCCCCCTTCTTCATCCTCTCTTCACTGAACATTTAATATTCCAATATTTACACAAATTCGGTGATATATATACAATTTATCTGTTTATTGACTACTTTAATCAACTAATACTAGATGCTGCTCAAGTTCTTACGAGCACAATACTAATAGATGAGACCCTTCAATGAATTTTTCTGATGAGGATGTGTAAGTGTCTATGTACATGTAGGCGCAGGAGTGGCTGTGTGGTAAGTAGCTTGCTAACCAACCACATGGTTCCGGGTTCAGTCCCACTGCGTGGCATCTTGGGCAAGTGTCTTCTGCTATAGCCCCGGGCCGACCAATGCTTTGTGAGTGGATTTGGTAGACGGAAACTGAAAGAAGCCTGTCGTATATATGTATATATATATGTGTGTGTGTGTGTGTGTTTGTGTGTCTGTGTTTGTCCCCCCCAACATTGCTTGACAACCGATGCCGGTGTGTTTACATCCCCGTCACTTAGCGGTTCAGCAAAAGAGACCGATAGAATAAGTATTGGGCTTACAAAAGAATAAGTCCCGGGGTCGATTTGCTCGACTAAAAGGTGGTGCTCCAGCATGGCCACAGTCAAATGACTGAAACAAGTAAAAGAGTAAAAGAGTAAAAGAGTAAGAGTATCTGTGTATATCTGTCTATATATTTACCAGTGTAAATCAGTGTTGTACTCTTTATACTCTAAGTGCAACCTAGGGATTCGGCAAACAGAAATTAATAAATGAAATTCCAAACTTTAAATAAGCAGTAGGGGTAATGAGATTGATTAAAATCATTGAAAGTTTTTCCCCAGCAAAGATGAAGTCCAATGGCTGAAAGCAATAGAATGACAAAGGGTAAAATATTAACCCTTTTGTTACTGTATTTATTTTGAGATGCTCTGTGTTTCTTTCAATTATTTTAAATATAACAAAGAATTTAGTAAAGTAACTTAGTTATCATTAAGCTAGTGTTAGGAACGTAAATTGTGACTAAGGTTTAGTGGAATATTTTAATTCAATACTTATGAAAACAAGACATTTTACCACAGAGCCAGAGCCGGTTTTGGCCGGGTTAGTAACAAAAGGGTTAACTGAAAATTGATTAACAAAATATTCCTAATTACCAGTAATATACTTCAGTCAACTTAAATGATTATAGCACTCCTATAAACCATGTCATTAAAGGGTCATGAATTAGTTTAAAAAATTAGCAGTACATAATAATTTTCTTTTCCTTTTTTTCAAGGAAAGCAGTGCCCTTGACCATTTATGGACTAGTGGGGGGGGGGGAGAAGGTGGTAAGAAGGGAGAAGGAAGGTTTGCTTAAACTGGAGACTTGGCCTGAATACCTGCAACTGAGTGGGCTCTGTAAAACACATCCAAGTTTCCAGGTAGTAGTATGAAACTGAGTGTCGGGTTAAGACTGCCACCCATTTAGGTGATGGTGGAATTTGAACTCAGAATGCAATGAGCCAGAACAAATACCACAGGGCCTCTAGTCCAACTTCCTAACAGTTCTGTTGATCCATTGCTGTTGATTGTTACTTTTTTTAATCAACCCTGAAACAATGAAAGACAAAGTTGGGGTTTGAACTGAGAGCAAAGATATGTAAAAATATTTGCACTTGATTTTTAATTGTATAGAAACTTGTCACTCAATGTAGATAAAACATTTTGAAACTTTGTATTTTCTGCATTAGATTATTGTTTTGTTACCACTCTAGGTTTTGGGTGACCAAAAGCATTGAGTATTTTCTCTGTATTTGTCAACCTAGTAAACATGTTCTATTTCATGTTCATATTCACTTTCGTAGTTAATTCAACATTGAGCATTAGAATACTATTCAATTATAAGCTTCCAGACCATGATATTCATCAGCAGAGATAAAACAATGTTTTAATATTTGTATATACACTACACTTCAATAGCTAGAACATCAATTGTCATCAGGTTTCCTATGCCTGGATGTTTATATATATTGTAGGACATGGTTTGAGCGTGGAAACTTTATTTCTAAACAAGGCATAGTTTATCTCCTAGGACACTGACACATCTACTAAATATTATGTAAGTCTGTTCCATAGATAACTAACAACAGAAACTGGCCTTCTTGGAATTGTAGAAAATTTCCAAAATGTCACATAGTTCTATTTTCTCTGTTTCTCAAAAGATGCATCCTATCCAAAATTTCATCTAACTTGATACAAATCTGTGGTCTGCAATTTGGAGCATATATACATGCATATTCATGTTGTTCCCCATCAGTTGCAGCCAGTTACCCAGATTTATAGGATATAAAACTTTGCTATCTCTTCTTTATACCAATCTTGTTGTTGTTATCCTGAAGAAGGTTTCTATCTGAAATATGAAATAGTCAATACTTCACTCACTGTGGCAATTGCACTGGACACTTTCTGGAACTTTTTCCAAATGATATCACAAACTTGGCATCACAGGCTACCACCAGTCACCTTGAATTCTGTTTTATCTGATATGTATATATTCATTCACTTTTATACATTAAGAATATTCACCTAAGCAAACATCTTTCCTGCTTTATCAGCATCTACCTTTGTATTTGATTGTTTTAGTATCTCCAATGAAAATATATTCTCAATCCTTCATATTTTAGCAAAAGGTTCCTCTTCCTTCATTAATATCCTTAACTAGTACACTATTTACTAGTCATCCTGGTACATTCATCGATATGTTGTGAACATTTCACTCAGATAATTATGTAGATTTAATCATATTTATCTATGGGAATTATGTGTTATTTAATTATTGCATTTTTGTGTATATTTTAATTTTTATATTCCACATACTGGTTTTTTTTTTCATTTTCAATTTTATTTTTTATCATTTTTCATTTTCAATTTTATTTTTTATCATTTTTCATTTTTAATTGTATTTATTATCCTTGCAATGTTTCCCATGCTTTTTTTGTATTGGTGATTCATTTTTCTTTTGTTTTTGTTTATCTCTGTGTATTTTGGAGGTGTGGGTCTGTAAATATTGTATATAATTTCATTTATTTTCTTTTATAATAAATATTTTTTTCAAAAAAACATGAAATTATTTTGGTAAAAGTAAACACTCTAAATTAATAAAGACATCACACCAATTATATTAAAATTTCATTTAAAACCAATTTGAAATTCTTAACTAAACAAAAATTTATAGAACAAAATATTTCCAAAATTAATATTTTCAGAAAATATTACAGCATTTATTTGATAATCATTATTACTTATCATTTAATTAAAATTATCAGCAAATATTTTAAAGCATTTTAAGAAATAATTGATTAGAAAATTGCATTTTTGCTGATTTGATAGGTTAAACAGATATAAAACAAATCTGAAAGCAGCTGTGAAACAAGAGACTTCTCAATTCACATAGCTTTCAACCTGCTATTACAAAGTATTTTGAAACTTAAATTATGCTATCATTCAAAATTCTCCCCCAACAAAGAATTTTTCCAGATACCAGATCTTCCTGCCCTCGCTAGTATTGCAACACGATCTCTCAAAGATAGAACCATCAACATACCTGCCTCCATTGTATTTATCCAAATTTGTATCCGTTTTATTTTCTGAATAAATCCATGTTAGTCAGCTTGTAAGTAGAGTCAGATAGGAACTCTTAATACTTTCGGCTTTTTCAAAAGCTTAGACTTTTATTGTGTCTCAGACAGATTTGCTTTCCTGTATGTTTTCCAGCTCATTTCAATTCCACATTGAATTTCCGCATGAGTTATGTTACCGAGGATTATTTGTTCAGTGGAGTTGAAGATTATTACATACATAGATACATATAAAATAAATATATATATATATATACATATATATATATATATATATATACATATATATATATATATATATATATATTTATGTATGTATGTATGTATGTATGCATGTATATATGTATGTATGTGTATATACACACACATGCGCAGAAACACACACACACGTAAGCATACACACACACATGGGTGTACTCATACATATATATACATAATACATATAAATATATATCTATATATGAATATGTATATGTATATATAACTTCAACTATCTATCTATATATCTATCTATATCTATCTATCTATCTCTCTCTCTCTCTCTCTCTATATATATATATATATATATATATACACACACACACAAGATAATATATACATGTATTACACTTACCTGTATATGCATAAATGTACGGTATGTATGTAAATATATATATATATACATGTGTGTTCGTGTGTTTGTGTGTGTGTGTATATGTATATATGTATATATATATATGTGCATATATGTCTGTATATATATATATGTATGTATGAATGCAAACACACACACGCACGCACACACACACACACACACACACACACAATAAGTATTGACTTTGCTTCTGTGTTATTGATCTCTTATCCGTGGGTTGTGGTCTCTTAGATAAGCTTCATTTCTCTAGTCAATATCACTGAGATCTTACAGCTAACTCATCTATCTCCATTTTAAGATGATTTAAGACAAATTCAATGATAGATATATTGTCCTGAAATATTTGATAATGAAAATATTTCCAATTTATTATTATCATTCCTTGATAGTTCTTGATTAGTTTTCAGCAAAGATATTTCTACACCTGCTAAGAATATTTATTGCCAATCATCATGTGCTTCAGAGAAAGCAGCCCGATATTAATTTTTTATTGATTTCTTATATGTTGGTTTTAGCCCCCAATATCTAAGAGATTACTCTGGGCTGCTTCATGTTCCTTGCATCAAAGGTTTTTCAGTCTATGACAGTTAGATAAATAGCATTTGTTATTCATTTGCTTTTCCAATATTAAGGTTCTGAGGCATAGTAGATTATATATATATATATATACATATACATATATATATATATATATGTGTGTGTGTGTATATATATAAATATCTATATACATGTTTGTGCGTATGTGTCTCAGTGTGTGTGTAGGGTTATGGGTATATATTTGTATAAATAATGGGTCTGCGTGTATGTAGTGTGTGTGTGTGTATGTGTGCCTGTATATATATGTATATATGTCTGTGTGTATATATATGTATATATGTGTGTGTGTATATATATATAAATATGTATACACACACATATCTGTATATATACATATCTATACATATATATAATATATACACACACATAAATATATATATATATATACACACACGCATATTTGTATTGATAAACGTATGCGTATGTAATATATATATACACACACACATATACATATATGCGTGTATGTATGTCTGTTTGCTGGCACATAAATGCATTTAGTGAGAGAGAAAATGAGAGAGAGAGAGAGAGTAAGTAATAACATTTCTCTGGGTATAAGATTTGTGTGTTTGATAACACTTCATAAAGGATATTTAACAATCATAAAAGATAGTTGAATATTACATACCATATACTTGGTTATGAGGTGATGGTGAAGGACGGTATGATTTCTTACTGGTGTGGTTGCTAGTGGTGATGATGGTGATGGGGTTGATGGTGGCAGTGGTGGTGGGTAAGACTGGTGGTGGTGGTGGTGGCCGTGGTGTCGCTAGGGGAACAAACTAGAAATAAACTATTGCAATAGAAAGAGAAAGATAACAGATTTTGTGTTTCTTACAAACACAGATATTAGACAGCTTGTGTGTATGAGTATGAATACACATGTATATGTGTATGTGTGTGTATATATAAATATCTATATACATGTTTGTGCGTATGTGTCTCAGTGTGTGTGTAGGGTTATGGGTATATATTTGTATAAATAATGGGTCTGCGTGTATGTAGTGTGTGTGTGTGTATGTGTGCCTGTATATATATGTATATATGTCTGTGTGTATATATATGTATATATGTGTGTGTGTATATATATATAAATATGTATACACACACATATCTGTATATATACATATCTATACATATATATATATATATACACACACATAAATATATATATATATACACACACGCATATTTGTATTGATAAACGTATGCGTATGTATATATATACACACACACATATACATATATGCGTGTATGTATGTCTGTTTGCTGGCACATAAATGCATTTAGTGAGAGAGAAAATGAGAGAGAGAGAGAGAGTAAGTAATAACATTTCTCTGGGTATAAGATTTGTGTGTTTGATAACACTTCATAAAGGATATTTAACAATCATAAAAGATAGTTGAATATTACATACCATATACTTGGTTATGAGGTGATGGTGAAGGACGGTATGATTTCTTACTGGTGTGGTTGCTAGTGGTGATGATGGTGATGGGGTTGATGGTGGCAGTGGTGGTGGGTAAGACTGGTGGTGGTGGTGGTGGCCGTGGTGTCGCTAGGGGAACAAACTAGAAATAAACTATTGCAATAGAAAGAGAAAGATAACAGATTTTGTGTTTCTTACAAACACAGATATTAGACAGCTTGTGTGTATGAGTATGAATACACATGTATATGTGTATGTGTGTGTATATATAAATATCTATATACATGTTTGTGCGTATGTGTCTCAGTGTGTGTGTAGGGTTATGGGTATATATTTGTATAAATAATGGGTCTGCGTGTATGTAGTGTGTGTGTGTGTATGTGTGCCTGTATATATATGTATATATGTCTGTGTGTATATATATGTATATATGTGTGTGTGTATATATATATAAATATGTATACACACACATATCTGTATATATACATATCTATACATATATATATATATATACACACACATAAATATATATATATATATACACACACGCATATTTGTATTGATAAACGTATGCGTATGTATATATATATACACACACACATATACATATATGCGTGTATGTATGTCTGTTTGCTGGCACATAAATGCATTTAGTGAGAGAGAAAATGAGAGAGAGAGAGAGAGTAAGTAATAACATTTCTCTGGGTATAAGATTTGTGTGTTTGATAACACTTCATAAAGGATATTTAACAATCATAAAAGATAGTTGAATATTACATACCATATACTTGGTTATGAGGTGATGGTGAAGGACGGTATGATTTCTTACTGGTGTGGTTGCTAGTGGTGATGATGGTGATGGGGTTGATGGTGGCAGTGGTGGTGGGTAAGACTGGTGGTGGTGGTGGTGGCCGTGGTGTCGCTAGGGGAACAAACTAGAAATAAACTATTGCAATAGAAAGAGAAAGATAACAGATTTTGTGTTTCTTACAAACACAGATATTAGACAGCTTGTGTGTATGAGTATGAATACACATGTATATGTGTATGTGTGTGTATATATATATATACATATATGTATATAATATATATATATATATATATATATATATATATATATATATACATATATATACATATATGCATATAATATATATATATGTGTATTATGAATGTATGCACGTTTATATATGTATATATGTTAATTGTAATGAACAGAAAATGCACTCAATACTGGAAATAGAGACAAGATTCCTGCCAGTTTTGGTTTCAGCTGACCGAAGCAAGTAAATTAAATTTGTGTGTTTATATTTGTAGATTGTGTATGTTCATATGTGTTAGTGCTTTTTAACATGCAATTATGTGTGTATGTATGCGTGTGTGCATGTGTGTCTTTGTGTTTATGTGTGTCTATGTGCACACATGTGTGTTTTTTTATATATATATACATATATATATATATATGCATATATATATATATATATATACATAAATATATATATATATACATAAATATATATATATATATGCATATATATATATATCTATATATATATATACACGTACACACACACACATATGCATACATATATATATATATTCATATCTATATATACATATATATGTATATATACATATACACTCACACAACAAAAGTGTTAACACACTTGTGTTTACACACATGCACACATATATTTAAATACTCAGACACACAGACACACAGACACGCACACACACACACAACAAACAAGCACAAAGTATATATATATATATATATATATATATATATATACACATAGATTGAAAAGATAGATATAGCTTGAAATTACAATTGATAGTTTGATATTTTGCACTTGAGTTTCTAAAGTATTTCTTTATATTTATTTACTTATCCTCTCCCCACCTCTCTCCTTTCATTCTCACTTTCTCTCCTTCTCTCCATTTAATTTTTGGATACATCTAATAGCAGACCAAATTTCTCGTTTGTGTTCTGAGTACATCTGTTAATGACTTGGCAAAAATTGGTTTCTTTCATTGAAGAAACACTTCTGAAATCTGAAGTTCGATAAGCCAAGAAATTTAATGAAAAGTAATTGATTTCCAGTTGCCTTTGACATACTCAATATGCAAAGTAGCTGACTGTTTGTGCTCTCAAAAAGAGAGGAAAAAAAAAATAAAAAGGAGGAGAGACATTTATTATTATTATTTTTATCATTATTATTATTATTATTATTATTATTATTATTATTATTATTATTATTATTATTATTGTTATCATCAATATCATCATCATCGTTATCATCACCACCAATCTACCACCATCATTATTATCATTGTTACCATTATTATTATTATTATTATTATTATTATTATTATTATTATTATTATTATTATTATTATTATTATTATTATTGCAAGAGATACAAGTCTCTTATATTTTTAAGATAATGTGTCAGCAATATATTTCATGAGCAACTCTAACTGGAGGCACAAAGAAATATCAGCAGCAATGTCTTTTCTTTAAATAATTATCTCTGTTTTGATTTTGATTTTGATTTTAATTTTTTCTTTTTTTTTTTTTTTGCTTATCTTTTTTATTTTGATTATGTGTAAAGACCAATCTGTGCAGAGAAATATCGGTGTTTATCAGATCATTGAAGTTTAAGAAGCCTCAGTACCTATTTTGTACTTAAATGGAAATAACTATTTAGAAAGTTCCTATCAGTACTTAGTCAAGTGTTGTAAGCATTTATTTAGAGATTGATGTAAACGTTTACTTTACAGATTACAAATATATAAACATATATATATATATATATGTGTGTGTGTGTGTATATATATATAAGTATGTATGTATATGTATATGTATATATCTATATATATATATATATACACACACAGAGATAGAAAGGAGAGAGAGAGCAGTTTAGGAGAATGGGTGGCAGTGGTGATAATGGTGGTGGTGCTGGTGGTGCTGGTGGTGGTTGTGCTGGTGGTGGTGTTGGTGGTGAAGTAAAATCTTTAAAATTTCTCCAGATTAGATTGATCATCTCCATCATAGCTCCTAAACCCTTTTTAGCACCATCATCGTCATCATCATCATCATCATCATCATCATCATCATCATCATCATCATCATCATGCATTATTATTGTTGTTGTTGTTGTTATTATTATTATTATTATTATTATTATTATTATTATTATTATTATTATCATCATCATCATTATTATTATTATTATTGTTGTTGTTGTTTTCAGACTTAGCTGATTTTTCTTCAAGAATTCACTTCAAAGCCAAGACATTCTGTGACGTTCAAGTTAATATTTGTTGCCAAAAATGTTTGTCAAAGTATTTGAATTTTTATTTCTGCTGCACATCTGTTACGGCGTCGATTTTATATATTATGTTAAAGAAAATAAAACACCAAATACTTACCTCGGAAATATTGGTGTTGATACTCATATGATAGATTCTGTTCCTTCAAGTGAACAATATCTTGTCAGATATAGTCAACTGCAACAAGAGACCAATAATAATTCACAACTATTTAATGTTACGAGTGATGGAAAGCTTTACACGGCCAAAACATTGGATGCAGAGTCACTATGTAAATATAATACAGAGTGTTTTGAAACTGTAGACATTGCTGTACGTAAAGGAAAGTCTTTTGTTAGAATCCTCGAAATTAAAGTAGTTATTGAGGATATCAATGACAATCAACCAGAATTCGAAGACAAAGAAATTAGTCTTCAGTTTTATGAAACTGATGGTAAAGGAACCACACGATCAATCCCAAATGCCATTGACAAAGATGTTAGCGTGAAAAATTCTCAGATAATTTATGAGCTGATAAAAAACATGGATGATCCATTTAGTTTGGTTGTTTCCAAAAGAGTAGATGGCTCTTCAAATCTTATGATAACTTTAGAAAATAAATTGGATAGAGAAGTAAAGGATAAATACTTACTTCAAGTTATTGCCAAAAATGGTGGTTCT
>NC_043010.1:8699658-8707158 GCF_006345805.1 Octopus sinensis | reverse complement strand
TATAATATACGATGTTTATCATACAGTGTTGTGTATGATATATTGTTTCATATGTACTATATGCAGTGTTCATTAAATTGTGTATAATATGTGGTGTTATATGTACTTTATAAAGTGTTTGTTAAATTATGTATAATGTATGGTGTTATAAGTAATATATATGATGTTTGTTGCATTGTCATTCTAGAGTGTGGGCTGATTTATGATTGTCAATATCTCATAAGGCCCATTACTATAAAAAAAAAAAAAAGGTTTCACATGCCTGAAATGTCTAATGCAGCCCTCAGTTACAATCATGAACAATTTCGCTTTCTGGTACCAAATTTACAGCAATTAACCCTACTGGGGTTATTCATGGTAAAGTGCCTTTGTCAAGGACAGTGCAATGCAAATGATGGGCGATGTGAAGCATCAATCTTTTGCTTAGTAAGCTGTCATCCTACAAACGTCCAACTCAGCCAGCTGTAACTAATCGTTAAATACCATTCTAAATAAGGCAGTAAGGAATCAATTGAGCTGAACTACAACTGGTACGATCATTTGCAGTTGCTAATTGAGATGTATGCATATTTATAACGAGAGTAGTTGAGAGAAATATAAAACACGTTTTCCTCGGTGACTAACAACAATAATTACACCTTTATTTTGTTTCCCATTTCTCTATGCTGGGTATATCGCATATTCCCTACTTTATGATTGCTTTTCCCATGGCAAATAAATAAAACTAAATAATTCCAAGCTGCTAATCTCTTTCACATACTTATGGAACATTAATCTCTGTTTCTCTTCTGTTGGAAAATCACATACACCCCATTTCCAGTGATTCTTCATCTCCATCGTGTCTATTGATGTTGTATACATTAATAATATCTGTTAATGTTGTATATCAATATCAGGTGTGTGATATTGTTCTTTTCACATTCCTCGAATAATCAGTTGTGCCATTCTCTGGTAAATTGATCACTCTCAGTTGATCAAACTGCTATTAACGCATACCTTGTGTAAATGTGTGAACACATTTGTTCTGCGTGTAACAATTTATTGCTGAAGGGATACTAACATAATGTAATGTAATAAACACATTGAGATAAATTCATATATATATATAAATATATATATATATTCATATATATATATATATATATATATATATAAACATATACATATATATTCATATATATATATACCTATAATTGTACAGAGATTTTGGAATATGTAAACATGCACACACACACACAGAAATACAATCAATCAATTGCATGCACACACACAATGTAAATGCTCAATGCCTGTGTTGTACATGATGAACTAATGCATGTGTGTGTGAGCGCGTATGTGTGTGTGCTGTGTAAGAGTGTATACGTGTATGTGTGTGTGTATGCTTATGGAAGTATATATATTTATATATATGTATACATATTCTTTTATTTGTTTCAGTCATTTGGCTGTGGCCATGCTGGAGCACCACCTTTAGTCAATCAAATCGACCCCAAGACTTATGGTCTCTTTTGCTGAACCACTATGTTATGGGGACGTAAACACACCAGCATTGGTTGTCAAGCGATGTTAGGGGTCAAATCCACTCACAAGGCTTTGGTCAGGCCGAGGCTATAGTAGAAGACACTTACCCAAGGTGCCATGCAGTGGGATTGAACCTGGAACCATGTGGTTGGTAGGCAAGCTACATACCACACAACCACTCCTGCACCTGCCATGCAGTAAGACTGAACCCGGTACCATGTGGTTGGTCAACAAGCTACTTACCACACGGCCACTCCCATGCCATATCTATCTATCTATCTATCTATCTATCTATCTATCTATCTATCTCTATCTATATATATATATATATATATATGTATATATACATGTGTGTGTGTGTGTAGCTTGTTCATGCAGTTATATTCAATTAAATTTTTGGCTCTCAATACACATTAGTTTTATGAAAAAATATCATCTTCCATCTGGTCAGCCAGACAGATGTCATTTGGTTATTTTAAACTTCATCCAATATTTTTACATACAAATATTCTATTTTTATCTAATTTTCTTTATTTAAACTTACAAGTTTTAAGCAGTATTTGAAATGAATCAACATGCCACTGTTTGAATCACTCTGAGAGTATAACTTGTTAGCTATATTAACTCAGTTTACTTACGTGGCAGTCCCATGTCATATCTAAAATATAATAATAATAATGAAATTATCGTATACAGTGCTTAGGTGCACCACAACTTGTCAAAAGTGCATATAAAGCACATGTAGTAATGTACAAATGTCTGGAAAGTGAACAGTGTATGAGTCAGATACATGCTTACGTGTGTATGGATGGGAGAAAATCACGTGTAGTGTTGGCGAATCTCAGGAAGCATGGAAGTTTTGAAGGATGCAGTGCTCAGACAACTAACAACTGTTTGTTCCATGCTTCAGCAACTCTTAGCATGAAAAAAATGTTTCCGAAAGTCATGGGAGCTGTGCTGTTTCTGACTTTGTAAACATGTCCATGGGTGTTAGACAGGTGGAGTTTGAAAAGGTGCTCAGAGTTATTGTTTGTAAGATGGTTAATAATTTTATGGGTGTCTGCCAAGTCAGCTGCTAGACGTCGGAGTTTCAATGTATCCATGCCCAGGGAAGTAAGGCGTTCAGAATATGGCAAATGCCTGATGGAGGGTATTCTCTTGGTTGCACGTCACCCAAGTGCATTCAATTATTTTACCTTTGAATAATCTCCAGGTTTCTATAGTAACTTCAATGAAATCTCCAGTAAGCCAACACATGAGCCTTGACATTGTCTCTCAACCAGACAGAACAAGCAGCTAAATCTCCCTCAGCTCACTCACTGTTGCTTTAGGCAAGAAAAGCACATAAGACAATGTAGTGTTGGGAGTATTACTTTGAAAAAAGATGGGATGGTCATGGCTGGAGAATTTTTGACCAAAGATTTTATCAGTTCAGTAAGAGGTAACCTTGTACTAAACAACTAATATCTTTCCCATATCAATTATTATTACCATTCCTTTAAAATAGGCACCAAAACATGTATTTACACTTCCCTGCACACACATACGCATATGCACACACACACGCACACACACACACACTCACACACACACATGTACACACACACACAAAATAGAATTGGATCATATACATCAGTAACACAATGTTTTTAAAAAATGTGAACCTTCTTCAAATATGCTCCTTTTAGATGAGCCAACAAGAGAATGTCTCAAAAGTTTTTTGACCTGCAAAAAATAGCAACCAATATACTTTTTTAAATCGCACTCTCCTATCTTAAAAAAGGAAGGACATATCAAGCATTGTACAAAAACAGATTAATCAAAGCATGAATGGCTTAGATCATAAGTTCACTTAATCAAGATTAACTTGATGCTAAACAATGATAACAATTGTCTTTAGTCTAACTTAAATTTATGGCATAACAGCCGAGAACTTAAACATTAACATTTAGGCATTTTAATCAGCTATATCAGGCCCAGATAGTTTACCTGTTTTATGTTCAAACTGGCCAGATCTGGCATCTCACACCTACATCTCACACCTACTCTACAATGCAATTCTAAATGTAAACAATATTCTTCAAATTCTTGATGCTATATGATAATGCATACTTAATTCAAAATAATATGAATAAATGGGTATCACATTTGATAGAGTAATCTAAATGCTAAATAGTTAAACTTGATTAGAAAAGTAACAGATTTAAGATGTAAACATATTTAAGATCAGATTCACTCCCTATTGCATGCCCACATAGAATTTCAATTAATCTTAATTTTGGAGTTATCACCCCTAATTTTCTGAGTAGAATTAAAACCTTCGGCAATTTCGTTTCATCACTGCAGCTGTAATTTCAGTTCTTTAAATACAAGACACTTTTGAGTTCAATGAAAATTTAAGTACGATACATACCCACACACACACACACACATATGTGAATATAATTTTTTTCCTAAATAAATTGCACTTCATATTTAATGAAGTTATAAGGTGTAATTGAGGCACTCAACAATGAATCCACTACATCTTGCAGCAGAAACAGCTGTAAGCTAATGAAGTTCATAAGATAATCCTTTATTCCTTCATCATCTTTCTCTCTCTCCATATATAAATATATATATATGTGTGTGTGTGTGCGTGTATGTATGCATATATATATATATATATATATATACATATATATACATACATTTATATATATATATATATATATATATATATATATATATATATAATTGTAAGTATACTCTGGGGGCAAGTAAGTGTTATTGCCTTCAGTTAGAGTTCTATCACTTCAGGGTTCATTACCTTCATCATCTTCTTCCTCAACATCATCATCATCATCATCATCCTCATTGTCATTGTCAGTTGAATAATTTTCATTTCCATGCTGACAAATGGTGTTGTTTTTGCACCAGCTCAGCCATATTCAAACACATCTTTGAGTAAATTCTAGCTATGACACTCCAATCTTGTTTTATGTGTGCGGGGAATCAGGACCACATTTTGTGGTCTTTTTGTAAGTTGGTTCTTTGCAATGTCTCTTTATAAGATGGTATGTTTAAGCTTTGAAGGAGATTTAGTTGTTAATTCTAGCATATCATATACCCACATAAATGTACCCCATGTGTTATGTTGCTGTTGTTGTTGTTATTAACCCCAGATCAACCCCAGTCAAAAATGTTAAAGCCGTGATCATCTCCACCTTAAAGTATAGTATATACATGTCTCCTTCCTTTTTCAAGAGAGTAGTGTGCAATTTGAGTGGGATTTGGCTACCATTTCTAGCTCAGTTAACACTTACATAGAGCTCCTCATCCCCTTTTGGTTGTGCCAACGTAGGTTGTGAATGTCTGCTTTTCTTTATCTTCTTTCATCTTCTGTGAGGGCCATTATCTTGAGATCTAAATTATTAGCGTTTGTCGCATTTTTGTTAACCACTTCATCTCTTCAGCTCTACTTCATTATCATCATCATCAGTTTGTCACCCACTTTCCCTTGTTTGTGTGGGTCAGATAGAATTTGTTAGGACAGCTTTTTCTGTGGCTGGATATAATCCTTCTTGTTGTCATCCCTCATTTGTATCCAAGCAAGGTAATCTTTCTCATGACTAAACATGATTTTGGCAGGGTGACACAAGAAGGTGCAAGCACAGACACACACACACACACACACATAGATATATATACAAATAAAGAGGTGTATGAATTGGCAGACAGACAGACAAATAGATAGATAGATAGATAGATAGATAGATAGATAGAGATAGATAGATAGATAGATAGATAGATCGACAGATAGATAGATAGATAGATAGATAGATACACAGATGGATAGATACATGGATGGATGGATGGATGGATCAATAGATAGATAGGTAGATAGATAGATAGACAGATAGATAGATTGATAGATAGATAGATAGATAGATAGATAGATAGATAGATAGATAGATAGATAGATAGATAGATAGATAGATACAATTTACTTCTATCAGTTTCTATCTAGCTAATCCATTGACAAGGCTTTGGTCTGCCCATGGTTAAAATAGAAGACACTTGCCCAAGGTGCCATACAGTGAGACTGAACACAATGTACATGGTTGGAAAGCAAATTTCTTAACCACACAGCCATGCCTGCACCTACAAAAACTATTTTTAAAATGAGAGAGCAACAACGAAGGAATTTCCGTGTGGCTACTAAATTTGCCAGAGATAACTGTTTAATCTCCCTCAAATCACAGAATCTGCCACCTTAAAAGTGGAAGGACATATCAAATGATGTGTTTCTGGATACGCTGCTTGAAAGAAAAAAAGAAAGCTTCAATAAGTTATATATGATGTGGGACTGGTTAAATTGTTTGACTGTCAAACAAATTGCTAGGCAGTAATTGTTCCAGCTCTTTGCATCCTGAGTTTGAGTCCTGCTGAGGTCAACTTAACCTTTTATCCTTTTGAGAGCAATAAAATAAAAAAAACCCACCCAAGTATTGGGATGAATGTAAATGAATAACACCCCTCTAATACAATTGATGGCCTTATGACTATTATCAGAAATTAATATGGACAATATATTGACCAAATCATTAGGATATTAGAAAAACAAAGAGAAGAAAATATTTTGTAGTATTTGATTAGGTTCTTCAGGCTATGCATTCAAATCCTTTAGGGATCAGCTTTGCCTTTCATTCTTTTGGGGTCCATGCTTAAATTAGAAACAATCAGAAACTTTATTATTGTTGTTATTATTATTGTCGTTGTTGTTAAGGTGGTGAGCTGGCAGAATTGTTAGCATGCCAGGCAAAATGCTTAGCGGCACGTCATCTGTCCTTCTGTTCTGAGTTCAAATTCCGCCGAGATCAACTTTGCCTTTCATCCTTTCAGGGTCGATAAAATAAACATCAGTTGAACACCGGGGTTGATGTAATCGACTTATCCCCTCCCCTGAAATTGCTGGCCTTGTGCCAAAATTTAAAACCATTATTATTGTTATTGTTCTTGTTATTGTCATTGTTGTTCTGTGTTCAAATCCTGCTGAGGTCAACTTCGCATATCCTCCTCAATTTTTTTGGGGGGGCCAATAAAATAAAATTCCGCCAAGATCAACCTTGCCTTTCATCCTTTCAGGGTCGATAAAATAAACATCAGTTGAACACCGGGGTTGATGTAATCGACTTATCCCCTCCCCTGAAATTGCTGGCCTTGTGCCGAAATTTAAAACCATTATTATTGTTATTGCTCTTGCTATTGTCATTGTTGTTCTGTGTTCAAATCCTGCTGAGGTCAACTTCGCATATCCTCCTCAATTTTTTTGGGGGGGCCAATAAAATAAAATTCCGCCAAGATCAACCTTGCCTTTCATCCTTTCAGGGTCGATAAAATAAACATCAGTTGAACACCGGGGTTGATGTAATCGACTTATCCCCTCCCCTGAAATTGCTGGCCTTGTGCCGAAATTTAAAACCATTATTATTGTTATTGCTCTTGCTATTGTCATTGTTGTTCTGTGTTCAAATCCTGCTGAGGTCAACTTCGCATATCCTCCTCAATTTTTTTTTTTTTCCGGGCCAATAAAATAAGTACCAATCAAGTTATTGAGGTTGATATTATTGACTGTTCCCTCTTGCTAAAATTTCGAGCCTCTCATCTATGTGAAAATAAGAGCAAAAAGAGAAATACATTCCGTATAAATCCTTTTGTCTTTATATTCTTATGGTTTTATTTACGCATTCGTTGTTTGTTTTTGCCTTTCGCTTTCCTTTTCTATTTGTTTAGCAGATGAGACAGATTTTTATATATACATCATACACAGCGCACTATTACTGATGTTACAAATCGACCAAACATTGTTTCAAAGGTTATTTTTATTGAATAAGATCAAAATCATAATGTGAGTGAAGTATATTTGATAAGCTAAGGGAGAACCTATCAAATTTATGAAATGAAAAAGGACCAATGTAAATGTGCATGAGTGATGAG
>NC_043010.1:8659658-8694658 GCF_006345805.1 Octopus sinensis | reverse complement strand
TTGAAAACACACTGAAAAAACTGTTAACTTCACTTAAACATTTATTACTTAGTGTCGAAATTTGTGTTGACAGTGCAACATTGCAGTTAAACTGTGTTAGTGACCAAGTTGCAGTTGGTGCAACAAAAATTTTGATGCCAAGTAATAAATGTTTACCACATTTGCCAGTATAAATGATGCACTCTCGCATAAGACAAACACCCTACATTTTTGTGAAGAGAAAGTACATTTTGTGGGAAAAAAAAAACAAACAAATTTATTATATTACATCCTTCTCTCATATACTATCCATACAATTACATTAGATGCATGGCAATTTTTTTGTTTCATTTGAGAATAATAAAAAAAATACATCTTATATACATACAGAAAGTGATGTTAACAATTTTGGGGTGTTTTTGAATGGCTAATGTGTGTTCCGAGCTGAAATTGTTCTTTCGCTAATGTCAATAGGAAAGATAAGAACACTCTCTGCTGAATTCCTCTGAAGCAAAGTGTCCTCATGAATATGTATTTCTTTACTTACCTTATAATAATAGGAATCAATCTCCCCAGTGTCTGTTAGAGAGGAATTCGTTGCCATTGCTATTTTACCCATCCATCACTAGTTCATTCTGATCTGTTGGAAGCATGAACAAAGTTGTTCCAGCCATGTCTATTCCATCTTTTTTCAAGAACAGTCTATATAAGATTACATTATTTAATGTGGCCTTTTAAGATAGCAATCTGTTATTAGAACGAGATTTAGCTACTGTTTTTAAAAGGTTTGTGTGACCTCATAGATAACTGCTTGTTGTCTTAGGAAGTGTCCAATATACCCATGTTCTAGATATAAAGTGATTTCTTGGAAGTGATTTTAAGCCTATAATTAGTAAAGACCGAAATATTCTAAGTCTACAGGCTTTGCCAAGGTTCAAAATTTCTGCTTAAAAAAATACCATTATAGTGTATGACCTTCTAACTATGCATTTAAAAATTAGTTTCAAAAAGTCTCAATTTAGAAGATTCAATGGGTGTGTAGATTTTAGCTTCAATTATTATTGAAAACCATTGTTCACAATGATAAGTAAATGGGAATAGTTAAATACTTTTAACATATTTTCCAGATAAGTTTGTTGCAATGGATGCTTACTTTAAAATTGCAATGTTTTTTTACAAACTGTTCTGTACCCTCACAGTTTCTCTTGCACAATCATATGGGGTGTGTGTACCCCTACAAGAACACCAGCTTTCAAATGTTCGTTTCTTTTGAATAAACAGAGGTCAGTTTAAATTTAGTAGAGTAGAGACTGTTAGTCGAGTTGTTCCTATGCCTGGTAAGATGCTTATTTCACCAAATCAAGATGCAATGAGCCAAGGAAAAAAACTCATATGTTGTCATTTGACTTGTTACAAATAACAGCCAATTCTTACTTTAGAAAAATCCAGCCATCTTTGAAAAGAAAGCACACAGTACATAATGAAGCACTACACATACATTGAAAGACGTGATTGTCATGGATGGAACGGCTTTGATTGTAGGTTTCTTCAATCAAAGTTGATCTGGATATAGCAACATTAACACTTATGCATTTCAACCGATCATATTTGGCCAAAATATTCTACTCCCTTTATGTCCAAATCTAGGCTGTCATACTTATTTTACAATGTCATTCTAAAAATAAACAATTATATTCTAAAAATAAACAATTATATTCTAAAAATAGTAGCTTGCTAACCAACCACATGGTTCTGGGTTCAGTCCCACTGCATGGCATCTTGGGCAAGTGTCTTCTGCTATAGCCCCGGGCCGACCAATGCCTTGTGAGTGGATTTGGTAGACGGAAACTGAAAGAAGCCTGTCGTATATATGTATATATATATATATGTGTGTGTGTATATGTTTGTGTGTCTGTGTTTGTCCCCCTAGCATTGCTTGACAACCGGTGCTGGTATGTTTACGTCTCCGTCACTTAGCGATTCGGCAAAAGAGACCAATGGAATAAGTACTGGGCTTACAAAGAATAAGTTCCAGGGTCGATTTGCTCGACTAAAGGCGGTGCTCCAGCATGGCCGCAGTCAAATGACTGAAACAAGTAAAAGAGTAAAAGAGTAATTATATTCTAAAAATAAACAATTACATCATTGAAATCTCAAAGTTATGAGATTAATGCATGGATTAATTCAAACCAATATGAATGAACAAGCATTACATTTGGCAGAGTAATCTGAATGCTAAAGGGTTAAAAGCAATAACAGTTCTAAACTCAAATGCAGAAATGTTAAGTTAACCCTGAAAGAATTTGAACCCAAAACCTTTGGGAAAAAAGTATGAAGAAAGTCACTCATTTCTTTCGATATCACAATTCAGTTCATTTTAGTTTGTCCACTTGTGGCCGAGGGTTCATAAGACCGGTTGCCCAGTTTCCCTGCCATATAAGTGAAGGACACCCTACTTAATAATGCATTAATCTCATAACTGAGAAATAAAGCATACAAATCTGCATATATACATACACACATACAAAAATACCCTGTTGTTGATGTTGAAATTCCAATGAGGGAGCCTTGGATCTAGGTTAGAAACCAGCTCTTTCCCTATTGGCAAGAAATCCTCAAATAAAACTGAAAAAGGATATACATACATAGGTGCAGGAGTGGCTGTGTCGTAAGTAGCTTGCTTACCAACCACATGGCCCCCGCATGGTCCTGGGTTCAGTCCCACTGAGTGGCACCTTGGGCAAGTGTCTTCTACTATAGCCTCAGGCCAACCAAAGTCTTCTGAGTAGATATGGTAATGGAAACTGAAAGATGCCTATCGTACGTGTGTGCGTGTGAGTGTGTATATGTTTGTGTATCTGTGTTTGTCCCCCACCAACACTTGACAACCGATGCTAGTGTGTTTACGTCTCCGTAACTTAGCAGTTTGGCAAAAGTACTAGGCTTACAAAGAATAAGTCCTGGGGTATCTATACTTATGCATAGATATAAACACACATATATAGATGAGGGATGCATGCTCTTGTCAATATATGTATATGTATATATTCATATATATATGCATGGCATGTGCAAATATGTTTGTCTGTGTGTGCATGAGAGAGAAGAATGAGTGTATGTAAATACATACATATATATATATATATATGTGTGTATATATATATATTATATATATATATATATATATATATATGTATATATATATGTATGTATACATATATATGTACACACACACACACACACACACATATATATATACATATATATATACATATACATATGCATATGTGTGTGTATTCATTGTGAAATATCTGAAGCAGTCACATATGCAAAATATACATACATGCATACAAATGAGCTTGCATATATACATAAATTGGTGGCTTCAGATAACACAGTTAACTCCTTGTTGCTTCCAATGATGGTATATGCAACTCAAGACTTGTAAACATGTAAGACCTATCAAAATGGTCACAAGAGACTGCGTTCACTATAGTCCTCAGAGAGCACAGAAAAGACATTCAGGTAATTATGCATTTATGTATATATATGCATAAATGCACATACACATACAATGTAGCGCAGGAGTGGCTGTGTGGTAAGTAGCTTGCTAACCAACCACATGGTTCCGGGTTCAGTCCCACTGCGTGGCACCTTGGGCAAGTGTCTTCTGCTATAGCCCCGGGCTGACCAATGCCTTGTGAGTGGATTTGGTAGACGGAAACTGAAAAAAGCCCGTCGTATATATGTATATATATATATATGTGCGTGTCTGTGTTTGCCTCTGTGTTTGTCCCCCTAGCATTGTTTGACAACCAATGCTGGTGTGTTTACGTCCCTGTCACTTAGCGGTTCGGCAAAAGAGACCGATAGAATAAGTACTGGGCTTACAAAAGAATAAGTCCCGGGGTCGAGTTGCTCAATTAAAGGCGGTGCTCCAGCATGGCCGCAGTCAAATGACTGAAACAAGTAAAAGAGTAAAAGAGTAAAGAGTATACACATGTATACTCATGCTATCACATCATAGAATACAAACATACAGTGGTATACAAGCATGTTGTGGTATAAATGTTTAATACAGCTTGTTGTCTTTAAAATATAGCATAACAGAAACATTACCCCCTTATGTAGGACACAAATTCTTGCATATTACTTACAGAATATATTTTACGTTGTGTCAAGATCTGAGTTCTAAAGAGGGACAGCGCAATTCAGATACTGGATAAACTGCACAGAGACTTGCCATATATATATATATATATCACGTGACACATGATCACATGACTGACCAGGCTATCAGATGTTGCTACACATCGCTGGTCACAGTGCGCCTTGCATTGTTTTAGCCTTCAATTGACGCCATCCCGCTGGTTAAGCGAGCAGGCCAACAGAAGAAAGAGTGAGAGAAAGTTGTGGTGAAAGAGTACAGCATAGATTGCCACCACCCCCTGCCTCATGGAGCTTTAGGTGTTTTTGCTCAATAAACACTTACAACACTCAGTCGGGGAATCGAAACTGCGATCTTTCGACCGCGAGTCCGCTTCCCTAACCACTGGGCCTCTATACACACACATATATACATACATATATATATATATATATATATATAATATATATATATATATATATATGTATGTATACATATATATGTACACACACACACACACACACACACATATATATATACATATATATATACATATACATATACATATGTGTGTGTATTCATTGTGAAATATCTGAAGCAGTCACATATGCAAAATATACATACATGCATACAAATGAGCTTGCATATATACATAAATTGGTGGCTTCAGATAACACAGTTAACTCCTTGTTGCTTCCAATGATGGTATATGCAACTCAAGACTTGTAAACATGTAAGACCTATCAAAATGGTCACAAGAGACTGCGTTCACTATAGTCCTCAGAGAGCACAGAAAAGACATTCAGGTAATTATGCATTTATGTATATATATGCATAAATGCACATACACATACAATGTAGCGCAGGAGTGGCTGTGTGGTAAGTAGCTTGCTAACCAACCACATGGTTCCGGGTTCAGTCCCACTGCGTGGCACCTTGGGCAAGTGTCTTCTGCTATAGCCCCGGGCTGACCAATGCCTTGTGAGTGGATTTGGTAGACGGAAACTGAAAAAAGCCCGTCGTATATATGTATTATATATATATGTGCGTGTCTGTGTTTGCCTCTGTGTTTGTCCCCCTAGCATTGTTTGACAACCAATGCTGGTGTGTTTACGTCCCTGTCACTTAGCGGTTCGGCAAAAGAGACCGATAGAATAAGTACTGGGCTTACAAAAGAATAAGTCCCGGGGTCGAGTTGCTCAATTAAAGGCGGTGCTCCAGCATGGCCGCAGTCAAATGACTGAAACAAGTAAAAGAGTAAAAGAGTAAAGAGTATACACATGTATACTCATGCTATCACATCATAGAATACAAACATACAGTGGTATACAAGCATGTTGTGGTATAAATGTTTAATACAGCTTGTTGTCTTTAAAATATAGCATAACAGAAACATTACCCCCTTATGTAGGACACAAATTCTTGCATATTACTTACAGAATATATTTTACGTTGTGTCAAGATCTGAGTTCTAAAGAGGGACAGCGCAATTCAGATACTGGATAAACTGCACAGAGACTTGCCATATATATATATATATATCACGTGACACATGATCACATGACTGACCAGGCTATCAGATGTTGCTACACATCGCTGGTCACAGTGCGCCTTGCATTGTTTTAGCCTTCAATTGACGCCATCCCGCTGGTTAAGCGAGCAGGCCAACAGAAGAAAGAGTGAGAGAAAGTTGTGGTGAAAGAGTACAGCATAGATTGCCACCACCCCCTGCCTCATGGAGCTTTAGGTGTTTTTGCTCAATAAACACTTACAACACTCAGTCGGGGAATCGAAACTGCGATCTTTCGACCGCGAGTCCGCTTCCCTAACCACTGGGCCTCTATACACACACATATATACATACATATATATATATATATATATATATATTGTGTGTGAGTATGTATGTATATATCTATAAGTGTATGTATACACACATATAAGTATATATACATTGGATCATACCTTAAATAATGTGGTTCTTTTATAATTTTTTATTTTTCAAAATTAAGATAAAGTTCTTTTTTAATCTAAAATATACTCTCCTTCATTTTCTATAATGTTCTTCTATCTATGTGGTAGACTTACAAGGCGCTGCTTCCAAAATCCGCTTGTCTTGGATGAAAAATATTCCTCCATTACTGTTCTGACCTCGTCTAGAGAATTCATATTTTTTCTGTCCAAATGATTTTGAAGACTGTGAAATAAATGATAATCAGATGGAACAATGTCTGGCGAATATGATGGGTGGAGCATTGTTTCCCATTGAGACTGCTCCAGCCTTTGGAATGTCATCTTTACTGTATGTGGCTGTACATTATCCTGATGGAAGGGCACCTTTTGTCTTGAAACCTAAGATGATCATTTTCCTTGTAGTGCCAACTTAAGCTGCTCAAGCTACTCACCGTAGATCTCCTTTGTTATATCTTGGTTTGGGTTTATAAATTCAAAATGGACTAACCCTTTCATATCCCACCAAACAGATAACAACATCTTACATGGGTGAAAAGCATCTTTAACTTGGGGTGCCATTATTTCTCCTTTCATTACTCACTCTTTGGTGTTTGACATTTTTATAAAGAACCCATTTCTCATCACCAGTCACTATTCAGTACAAAAAAAGGTTCATTTGTGAGATGTGACTGCAAAGAAGAGCACACATTCACTCCCTGCATGTGATTAGACTCAACAGGGAGGGTGAGTAAGACATTTTTAGTTTATTGCTTCATGTATATCTGTATTTTCAAAGATTTTCTCTATATCTTTATTAAACTTCCCTGATGAAAGGGACTGGACAAAAATATTACTTTTTCTTATACTGATTGGGGTGCAGCAACATATCTTACTTTATATACGTTTCTTTTCTTTATTTTTCTTCAATATTTTCATAGAATTTGAAACTATTATATCAAGAAAAAAAAATCAATGTAACGATAATGTAATTCTCTTTAAAAGAATTGGATAACTGCTGGTTTAAAAAACAAATCTACTTGACAACTAATCATATTGTCTTGTACCTTTGGAAAAACACAAATTATTTTCACTTAAGTTTGCTTCACTAGCAAATGATACACACTTCTGTATTGCTGAAAAGCTTGGCTTGCGACTATATGGTTTTGGGTTCAATCCTACTGTACTCTTAGCAAATATCTTCCTTATTAGCCCCTGACTAATGCATTGTGAGTGAATTTGTTAGATGAAAACTGTGTGTGTGCTTGTGTGTTTGTGTGTGTATCTGTGTGTGTTTGTGTGTGTGTCTGTGTGTTTGTGCATCTGTGTGTGTGTGTTTCTGTGTGAGTGTCTGTGCGGATGCATGCATGTGCATATATATATGTATATATGCATGTATGTGTCTATAAATGTGTGTGTTGCCTGTGCGTATCTATGTGTGTGTGTGTGTGTGTGGAAACGTGTACATATATTAATCGAAGTATACAGTATTTTAGAATGATTTCAGCTGACCATTGTTAAGATCAGCAGAAGTGGTTCTATGATACTGTATAATTTGACTAATATACCCACTTGATAGAAAAATATATACAAGTGCATGTCTTTCTCACAAATGAATTTCTAGACAACTATAGATAGATAGATAAATTGATAGATAGATAGATAGATAGATAGATAGATAGATAGATAGATAGATAGATAGATAGATAGATAGATAGATAGATAGATAAATAGATAGATAAATAGATAGATAGATAGATAGATAGATAGATAGATAGATAGATAGATAGATAGATAGGTAGGTAGATAGGTAGATATATAGATAGATAGATAGATAGACAGATAGATAGAGAGAGAAGGAAAAATAGATAGATAGATAGATAGATAGATAGATAGATAGATAGATAGATAGATAGATAGATAGATAGATAGATAGATAGATAGATAGATACACATGCATATTTAAATATATGCATGTGTATGTGTGCCAGTGTCCTTGTCAACCAATGCTGGTTTGTTTACATCCCCATAACTTAGCAGTTCAGAAGAAGAGAACAATAGTATAAAATAGTAGGCTTGAAATAACATAAGCACTGGGTTCGAATTGTTTGACTAAACCCTTCAAGGTAGTGATATAGCATGGCCACACTCCAATAACTTAAACACGTAAAAGGTATAGGTAAGAAAGTACATTTGAATATTAATGGTATTTATTCAGGTTGAAATGCACAGACACTTTTTGTCAATCTGGCCATTGGAAATTCAGTAAACCAGTGCCTAGCTTGTTGGAAACCTGTAACATAATGAATAGTGTTATTGTTCACAAAAGCATTAAAAACAATTCTTGTTTTTTGGGGTTTTTTTTTCTTTTATAGTTAGAAGCATATGAAGCTATAAAAATTCTTGTCCCATCATTACTTTAATATCTGGATATCCGGATTTTCACAAACCCATTCATTCATTCATTCATTCATTCATATCAGGTATAAAAACAGTTATAACAGGAATAACAGAATTTCGATTATGAGTTCAAATATGGATAGAAAAGTGTGATTGAAGTTTGCTAAGTACAACTGCCATGATGAGGAAAGACTCTAATTTTTGTGGCTCTTAGCCTTTTACTGAGAGTGAGGAAGAGAGAGAAGTGTCGTTAGGACAGTTATATACATATATATAAGCATACCTATGCACACACACACATACACTCATACACACACATACATGTGTATGTATATATAGGGCGGCGAGCTGGTAGAACCGTTAGCACACCGGGCAAAGTGCGTAGCCGTATTTCATCTGTCGTTACATTCTGGGTTCAAATTCCACTGAGGTCGACTTAGCCTTTCATCCTTTTGGGGTCGATTAAATTAAGTACCAGTTACGCACTGGGGTCGATGTAATCGACTTAATCCATTTGTCTGTCCTTGTTTGTCCCCCTCTGTGTTTAGCCCCTTGTGGGTAGTAAAGAAATATATATATATAGCTTGCTTACCAGCCACATGGCTCCAGGTTCAGTCCCATTGCATGGCATCTTAGGCAAGTGTCTTCTTCTATAGCCTCGGGCTGACCGAAGCCTTGTGAGCAGATATGGTTGTTGGAAACTGAAAGAAGCCTGTCATATATATATGTAGGTATGTTGGTGCAAGCAGGAAAAATAGAACTCAAAATATGAGTATATGTATATGTTTATTAATGTTTACCAGAGTGACCAAAGGTCCAAGACTTCCATGTGTGGGATGGAAACCAAGATCACATGGTTGGGAAACAAGCTTCTTAACCTCACAGCCATGAAAGCACCTACATTTATTTCAAATGGTTTGCATCTCCCACTTTCAATATTTCTTCTTACCACCCTGGTTAAAAAATAACAGGTGAAATAAATGAAGTGAAACAAGCATCAGAAATACCTTGTCCATTGCAGAAACTGCTGGAGCTATAAGGCAGTGAGCTGGCAGAAATGTTAGCACGCTGGGCGAAATGCTTAGCAGTATTTCATCTGCCATTATGTTCTGAGTTCAAATTCCACCGAGGTCGACTTTGCCTTTCATCCTTTTGGGGGTCGATAAATTAAGTACCAGTTACGCACTGGGGTCGATGTAATCGACTTAATCCCTTTGTCTGTCCTTGTTTATCCCCCTCTGTGTTTAGCCCCTTGTGGGCAATAAAGAAATAAGAAACTGCTGGAGCTACTCAGAGGTTTTGTTTCCATCTACCAAATTCACTTAGAAGCTTTTGGTTGGCCCAAGTCTATAGTAGAAGATACTTGTCCAAGGTGCCACACAGTGGGACTGGACCCAGATCCGTGTGGCCTGGAAACAAACTTCTTACCACACAGCCATGCCTGTGCAAACATATTAATTCTACACACAGTCTTAAGCATGTGTGTATATATATATATATATATATATATATATATATCTTTACAAATGTATTTTTCACGCATTCTTTAATACATATGTATAAGCACATCCAACTCAGTTGTGTTAGTGTATATCCATAGACATATTGGTTTGTCATAAAACCTACACCTTTCACAAAATTGTAACCTATTCCATTAGAATATATCATCTAAAATAAAAAAACAAATTATAAAAGTATTTTGAAAAAAAACAAAAAAACGGACAGTATTTATATTATTAACAATATTTTTTGTACATCTCTAGATTTTCAACTTGAAGAAGTCTAATATTGAAGCTTCTCTCCATTTTTACATCCTCAAGCTCTAACAGCTATCAGGTTTTTCAAAGTACAGTATAGGATACAAAGAATATGTAAGACAGGTCACTAACTTTACAAGAACCCCACTGCTATATGACAATGCTCCTTTGACACAAATGTGACCCCCACCACCCATCCTTGTCTAGATTGTTAAAAACGATTTCTTCCATTTCCTTCTCCTGTCAAATCATCTTTCTGTGCCTTTCGGTATTTCTGTCTTCACTTTTGTCTAATTTCTTTTTCTTTTTCTTTTTTTTTTTTTTTTTTTCCATTTCGCTTCCAGATATAAACATTGGCAGTCTCTCGCTTCCCAACTGCTGTATATTAGTCGATACCTCTTTTCAGGTAACCTCAAGTTACTATCAATTCTTTATCGCCTCAAACCCAAACTAATGATACCTCTTCTCCTAATGTAACTTCTAACTGATAGCTTTCATGTGTCACCGACTCCCAGCCAACAATAAATCCTTTCATTCGAATGCTACCGATATTTCTCTTGAAGCAACTTTAAGTCATATCTACTTTCGCTTTCTTATATGCAAATGAGCCTGAGTGTGTATGTGTGCATGTGTGTCTATATCTAGTCATGTAGTCATGTATTTCCTTGTCTGTTACTATCCATCTGTGTGTGTGTCTGCATATATATATATATATATATATTATATATATATATATATATATATGTATGTATATATATATATATATATATATATATATATATATATATATATATGTATGTATATATATATATATAATATATATATATATATATATATATATGTATGTATATATATATGTACTTTCACATACACATAGATGCATGTAAGTACATATATATAAAATATATAATATATTCATGTGTGTGTGTCTGTGTGTATGTATATATACTATATATACCTATATGTGTATGGTGTATGTGTGTATGTGTGTATCTGTAGATATACCCATATACATATATATATATATATATATATATATATATGTATGTATGTATTCTTTTACTTGCTTTAGCAATTCAGCAACAGCCATGTTGGGGCAATGCCTTGAAGGGTTGAGTCAGAGTGCCCCTGGATTTTTTTTTTAAGCCTGGTACTTATTCTATACCACCCTCCTTTATGGAGATGTAAACAAACCAGTACCAGTTGTCAAGCAGCAGGGAGAGACAAACACAAACTAAAAGATACTGATACATAGATATTTGCATATATATATATTTATTTATATATATATATTTATTTATATATATATATTTATTTATATATATATATTTATTTATATTATATATTTATTTATATATATATATTTATTTATATATATATATTTATTTATATATATAATATTTATTTATATATATATATTTATTTATATATATATATTTATTTATATATATATATTTATTTATATATATATATTTATTTATATATATTTATTTATTTATATATATATATAACATGACAAACTTCTTTCAGTTTTCATCTCCTGAATCCATTCACAAGGCTTTGGTCATTCTAAGTCTATGGCAAAAGACATTTGCCCAAGGTGCCACACCATAGTACTGAGTCCAGAACCATGTGGGTGAGCACCTAACTTCTTACTACACATCCATGCCAGAACCTATACTCTTTTTACTCTTTTTACTCTTTTACTTGTTTCAGTCATTTGACTGCGGCCATGCTGGAGCACCGCCCTTTTAGTCGAGCAAATCGACCCCAGGACTTATTCTTTGTAAGCCCAGTACTCATTCTATCGGTCTCTTTTGCCGAACTGCTAAGTGACGGGGGGGCATAAACACACCAGCATCGGTTGTCAAGCAATGCTAGGGGGACAAACACACACACATATATATATATATATACATATATACGACAGGCTTCTTTCAGTTTCCGTCTACCAAATCCACTCACAAGGCATTGGTCGGCCCGGGGCTATAGCAGAAGACACTTGCCCAAGATGCCATGCAGTGGGACTGAACCCAGAACCATGTGGTTGGTTAGCAAGCTACTTACCACACAGCCACATTATCAGTAAATCATAAATCCAAAAGAGAAGCACACTCTAAGTTGTAGAGTATTTAGATAAAGATAGTTATGGCCTGTTTATAGGGTTACCCAGGTTTTCATGTTCATAAAGTGCTTAGCTTTCCAACGTCTCATCAGACCCTAATAGCTGATGGCCTATAACCTCTCTTCAAAACCGAGCTTCGTTTTAAAGAGAAGTTATCAGCCATTGACCATTAGGATCTGATGAGACACTGTAAAACTAAGTGCTTTATAGATGCAAAAATCTAGGTAACCCTATAAATTGGCCATAACTGTCCAAGTCAGACGCCTTGATAGATTGTTAGCCACTACACACACTTTATTTTCTCTCCTTGTTTTTTCTGTGTCCCTTTCTGTAGAAGAGCATAGGCTCGAAACGTAAAAGACTTTTTCTATTCCTGAGTGTTATACTGATACATCTGTTTGTTTTGTACACCACTTGTCTTCGTCTTTTGTTTTTTTCGTAAACTCTCCCTTTTTTCTAAATATATATATATATTCACAGATAAGTACACACACATATATAGATAGACACTGCTTGATTATTATCATCATAATCCTCTTGTGCTCAGTTTCTTTTTTTATGCTTGCATAGATTTGATGTATGTTCTCCATTGCAGCATCTTGTTAATTGTTGTGGTCTCTTGTCACTTCTTTTGTGAGTTTCATATTCCTCTTCCTGCTTCATCCAGTATTCTCTTTGGCCTTCCTCTTCCTCAGATTCTTTCCACTTGGATTAACAGTCATGATTTCATCTAACTAGCATCTTCCATGTACATCAATTGACATACCTATTTCTTTACTACCCACAAGGGCTAAACATATAGGGAACAAACAAAGACAGACATAGGTATTAAGTCGATTACATCGTCCCCAGTGCATAACTGGTACTTAATTTATCGACCCCCGAAAGGATGAAAGGCAAAGTCGACCTCAGCGGAATTTGAACTCACAACGTAACGGCAGACAAAATACGGCTGCACATTTCGCCCGGCGTGCTAACGTTTCTGCCAGCTCGCCGCCTTAATCAATTGACATACCTGTTCAGTCCTCTTTGTTGCATATTTTTCTCACAGCCCTGAGGCCTTGGTGGACACCTATCTGCTCACCAAATTCATTACAGAAGTTCTTGATAACTCTCATTTTGTTCACAGTATCTCTATACATGTCAGGCGGTGAGCTGGCAGAACCGTTAGCATGCCGGGCGAAATGCTTAGCGGTATTTCATCTGCCATTACGTTCTGAGTTCAAATTCCGCCGAGGTCAACTTTGCTTTTCATCCTTTCGGGGTCGATAAATAAAGTACCAGTTACGCACTGGGGTTGATGTAATCGACTGAATCCCTTTGTCTGTCCTTGTTTGTCCCCTCTATGTTTAGCCCCTTGTGAGCAATAAAGAAATATATACATGTCATGCAGGAGGCCTCCCATAAGTTATTCATATACACCTAATTTTGTTACTAACCACCAAACTACAGAGCATTACATCTAGCCAAAGTCCGTTTTGGGGGCAATGAATGCTAGTTGTGGTAGCTTGCTTTTAGCTAAGAATTTCTTTTGTTGTTGTTTCGTGAAGAGGAGGGAATCAATGGCATCCTCTTCTGGCACAAACATGAACTGCATCACATCTAAGCATTGATTAATTATGCTATCTCATTTTCTGTTATATTCATAGTTTGGTCATCAGTTTCATTGCTCTGGCAGTTGCTTCTTTCAAGAGCATTTCATTTACTTAATTTAGCTATTGATTACGCCAGTTATTGGGAACAGTGGAGGTGCAATGGCCCAGTGGTTAGGGCAGCGGACTCACGGTCATAGGATCGCGATTTCAATTCCCAGACCGGGCGTTGTGAGTGTTTATTGAGCGAAAACACCTAAAAGCTCCACGAGGCTCCGGCAGAGGGTAGTGGTGATCCCTGCTGTACTCTTTCACCACAACTTTCTCTCACTCTTACTTCCTGTTTCTGTTGTACCTGTATTTCAAGGGGCCGGCCTTTTCACTCTCTGTGTCTCGCTGAATATCCCCGAGAACTACGTTAAGGGTGCACGTGTCTGTGGAGTGCTCAACCACTTACACATTAATTTCACGAGCAGGCTGTTCCGTTGATTCGGATCAACCAGAACCCTCATTGTCGTAACCAATGGAGTGCTTCCATATCGGGAACAACCTATTTCTGTACAACCTAACTGGTCATTCAAGCAACTGGTGAATGTCCCACTGTACATATTTTCAACACTTCATTGGCCTGACTATTTCACCTGTTTTCATATCCTTAATAGACATCTTCACAATATATCTATCATTCTTAATAGCTGCTTCCTCCGATGGATTTATATGACTGGCCCTTCTTTCTTCTGGGTGTCCTGAGTTTTGGTGATAAAAACTGAAAAATAGGACAGAAAATGTGACTCAGTGGTAAGAGGATTGTTTCTCAACCACAGGGTTCCAGGTTCAATGGTTCTCTCATTGTATGGCACTTTGGGCAAGTGTCTTCTACTATAGCCTTGAACTGACCAAAGCCTTGTGAGTGGATTTGGTAGGTGGAAACTGAAAGAAGATGGTTGTGTGTGTGTGTGTGTTTGTATGTGTCGTTTTGTCTGTGTTTGTCCCCCCTTCCTTGGATGACAACGGGTGTGTTGGTGTTTTTACATCTCCATAACTTAGCAGTTCAGCAAAAGAGACTGATAGAATAATTACTAGTCTTGAAAACAATATGTCCTGGGGTCAAGTTGTTTGACTAAAACCCCTGAAGGCAGTGCTCCAGCATGGCTGCAGTCAAGTGTCTGAAACAAGTAAAAGAATAGAATGAAAGAATATTCTTTTTTGTTTTAATCAGAAGTTACAAATTCAGATTTGAATCCAGTTTCAAGAGCCAATGCACAATGGAAATGAGCAAGTCTCTGCCAAGTAGCCAAGTGGCTTCACCCTGCATACTTTAGCTCCATTGCCATGGTAGCAATCCTGATGCTTTTTGATCAGACCTCATATCATCATTATCATTTAACTTTCATGCTGACATGACAAAATTCTTTTCAGTTTCCATTAACCAATTCCACTCACAAAGGCTTTTGTAAGTCTGGGGCTATAGCAGAAGACATTTGTCTAAGGTGCTGAGCGATGGGATTGAACCCAAGATCGATATGGTTGGGAAGCAAACTTCTTACCACTTTAATTTATCTCACGCATTGGTGCAACAATTAGAGTCAGTTTATTTATAAGACCAAGTGTATTATCAAGTAGCAATAAGCACTTTTGACTAAACATTGTTCCAGCTTGATACCTTAAAATCACTGCTTGACAACCGCTGTTCGGGTGTTTATGTCCCCGAAATTCAGCGGTTCGGCAAAAGAGACAGATAACATAAATACTAGGCTTCCAAAGAAAAAGTCCTGGGTCATTTTCTTCAACTAAAGGCAGTACTCCAGCATGGCCACATTCAAATAACTGAAACAAATAAAAAGAAAAAGGAAAAAAGGAATATATATATATATACATATTAACATATCATATTATATACATATATATATTATATTACATATACTTTGAGATAGATGTAAATATATATATATATATATGTATGTGTATTTGTATGCATGTGGATATATACGTATGTACATGTCCATATTGTACTGGTGCATAGCAGCGGAAGATGTAAACATGAGTGAGAAAACCGATAAACTAGTGTTTTCCAACAAAAAATACTTCACATTGTTTTTCCGCTTGAGTTGCACAGAAAGTCCTTTGTTGTCCACATTGCTCATACCATCATAAATGCAGTGAACTAGTGACTAGCCCTTTGGAAACCTAGTCATCAACACTATTGTTCATGAAAATATAGCATACTCTTTTACTCTTTCACTTGTTTCAGTCATTTGATTGCAGCCATGCTGGAGCACCGCCTTTAGTCGAGCAAATCAACCCCAGGACTTATTCTTTGTAAGCCCAGTACTTATTCTATCGGTCTCTTTTGCCGAACCGCTAAGTGACGGGGACGTAAACACACCAGCATCAGTTGTCAAGCAATGCTAGGGGGACAAACACAGACACACAAACACCCACACACACACACATATATATATATATATATACGACAGGCTTCTTTCAGTTTCCATCTACTAAATCCACTCACAAGGCATTGGTCGGCCCGGGGCTATAGCAGAAGACACTTACCACACAGCCACTCCTATGCATGAAAAAATATATTTTAATAAATAAACGAATAAATAGATAAAATGACTTCATTATTGATAGCTGATATAATTTTGATAATTCATTTTAAAGTTGTAAAATTGTATTTTATTTTTAAGTGCTGGGTTGAGGTATTCTTCAAATGATGATGTCTTAGGCACAAGAGTGGCTGCGTGGTAAGTAGGTTGCTTACCAACCACCTGGTTCCAGGTTCAGTCCCACTGCATGGCACCTTAGGCAAGTGTCTTCTTCTATAGCCTTGGGCTGGCCAAAGCCTTGTGAGTGGATTTGGTAGATGGAAACTGAAAGAAACCTGTCGTGTATATATATATATATATATTTGTGTGTGTGTGTGTGTGTGTGTGTGTATGTATATATATATATATATATATATGTATGTATGTATGTGTGTGTATATATTTGTGTGTCTGTGTTTGTCCCGCCACCATCTCTTGACAACCGATGCTGGTGTGTTTAAGTCCGTGTTACTTAGCGGTTTGGCAAAAGAGACTGACAGAATAAGTACTAGGCTTAGAAAAGGCCCAGTCCTGGGGTTGATTTGCTCAACTAAAGGTGGAGCTCCAGCATGGCCACAGTCAAATGACTGAAACAAGTAAAAGAACAAAAGAATATATGCATTGATTAATCTTGTTTAGTTCTCTGACATAAATATCTCAAAGTTATTACAAATATTACTGATGTTAGCTCAGTTTTTACATGAACGTGTTTTGCAGTAACATGCTTAGCCTCCATTGCATTAATATTACTTACCTTTGGTTTGCACACATGCTGTTTATCTCTGTTCTTGTGTGTAATTATTGCATTGTTTTCACTTATTTTGAGTCAATTTACCTGTAGTTAAGCATTTTCATTGTTGGAAGAGTTTATAATAATTCGTACATATCTGTTATAAATGACTGGTCTATAACTTCTTCAATTATGTGGCTTTCATTTTTAAAGTTACATGCACTGGTTTCAATGCTAAGAGTTGCAATAATACATACATACACACAAACACACACACATATATATATATATTGGCAATATTAAAAATTAGGATTACTCCAAAGTAACAATAGCACATATATATATATATATATATATATATAGGAGCACTCCGTTGGTTATGACGATGAGGGTCCCAGCTGATACAATCAACGGAACAGCCTGCTCGTGAAATTAATGTGCAAATGGCTGAGCAATCCACAGACACATGTACCCCTAACGTAGTTCTCAGGGACATTCAGCATGACACAAAGTGTGACAAGGCTGACCCCTTTGAAATACAGGTACAACTCATCTTTGCCAGCTGAGTGGACTGGAGTAATGTGAAATAAAGTGTTTTGCTCAAGGACACAACGCGTCGCCAGGAATCGAACTCACGATCTTATGATCGTGAGCCAAATGCCCTAACCACTAAGCCACGTGCCTATACACTCTTGCACACACACACACATGCATGCACGCACACATACATATGCCTATATGCATATACTGATGTAAACCAGTTCCTTGATTTGTTTCCCTTTCTCTTTCTCTCTTTTTACTTGTTTCAGTCATTTGACTGCGGCCATGCTGGAGCACCGCCTTTAATCGAGCAAATCGACCCCGGGACTTATTCTTTGTAAGCCCAGTACTTATTCTATCGGTCTCTTTAGCCGAACCGCTAAGTGACGGGGCGTAAACACACCAGCGTCAGTTGTCAAGCAATGCTAGGGGGACAAACACAGACACACAAACACACACACACATACATATATATACATATATATATACGACAGGCTTCTTTCAGTTTCCGTCTACCAAATCCACTCACAAGGCTTTGGTCGGCCTGAGGCTATAGTAGAAGACACTTGCCCAAGGTGCCACGCAGTGGGACTGAACCCGGAACCATGTGGTTGGTAAACAAGCTACTTACCACACAGCCACTCCTGCACCTTTATGTAAAAAAAAATGATAACTAGCCATTCAATATATATAGTGGTTGCTAAACTAAGTTCAAATCTTAAATTAATACTGAGATTCATATGAATGAAGGCAATGCCCAAATATGGTCACAGTTTAATGATACGATTGAAGCCAATAAACCAATAAGAGAATGAAGAAGCTGATTTATGACTGATTCCTTTTCAGTCTGCTGAGACAGATGAAAGTTGAGTCGGCTCAGAGACTGGTGATACCTATTTCTTTATTACCCACAAGGGGCTAAACACAGAGGGAACAAACAAGGACAGACATAGGTATTAAGTCGATTACATCGACCCCAGTTTGTAACTGGTACTTAATTTATCGACCCCGAAAGGATGAAAGGCAAAGTCGACCTCGGCGGAATTTGAACTCAGAACGTAGCAGCAGACGAAATACCTATTTCTTTATTACCCACAAGGGGCTAAACACAGAGGGAACGAACAAGGACAAACATAGGTATTAAGTCGATTACATCGACCCTAGTTTGTAACTGGTACTTAATTTATCGACCCCGAAAGGATGAAAGGCAAAGTCGACCTCGGCGGAATTTGAACTCAGAACGTAGCAGCAGACGAAATACCTATTTCTTTATTACCCACAAGGGGCTAAACACAGAGGGAACAAACAAGGACAGACATAGGTATTAAATCGATTTCATCGATCCCAGTTCGTAACTGGTACTTAATTTATCGACCCCGAAAGGATGAAAGGCAAAGTCGACCTCGGCGGAATTTGAACTCAGAACGTAGCAGCAGACGAAATACCTATTTCTTTATTACCCACAAGGGGCTAAACACAGAGGGAACAAACAAGGACAGACATAGGTATTAAGTCGATTACATCGACCCCAGTTTGTAACTGGTACTTAATTTATCGACCCCGAAAGGATGAAAGGCAAAGTCAACCTCGGCGGAATTTGAACTCACAATGTAACGCAGACGAAATACCGCTAAGCATTTCGCCTGGCATGCTAACGTTTCTGCCAGCTCGCCTGACGATACTTTGTTATATCATTTCTACCAATCGTTTATGATATTGTGTTTCCCCCAGGAGTTTATCATGTGTAGTTATTTCATTTGGTAAATTTCACTCAAAGTAGTCTATTTCTTTATCTCTATCGCTATCTTTTATCTCTATCTCTTTTTCTCTTTTTGTCTCTTTCCTTCCCCCCTCTCTCTGTCTCTCTCTGTCTCTCTCTCTCTCTCTCTCTCTTGATCAGCTCTTTACTTCAGGTTTGTCAGTATCTGCTGCGCCAATTCCAATCTGTATGTATTATCTAGTTCTTAGTCAAGCTCTATTTTCTATTCCTCTGTCTGCCAGATATGTTCCTCAAACTAACCGTTCTGTTCAAGCTATTGACATTTTTTGCCTCAGTTTTTTTTTCTTTACTATCTTTCTCCCTCTCTCTCACTCACTCACTCTCTCTCTGTCTCTTTCTCTCTTTTCTCTTGAATATATAAGTCTGAATCACCAATTTGCAATTATTTTCTGATTTTGTTATATATTGACCTCTTCATACATAATGTCATCGTTCTTCTTCTCTATCAAAAGGATTCTTTCCACATGAATGTATACTTTGTAGAGTGACTAGCTGTGCGACCCAACATAACCTACTACTATTTACTCTTCTTAACTTCATTATTGACTTTTTTCACTGCTACTGTCTACTTTTCTCTGACATCTGAAATCTGAACTTGTTTACAACAAAACTCTATTGTTGACACAATTTACAACATTACTCTGACAAAGTTGATCTCCTCTTTTAGACCACTTGATACATCAGATCATCCACTCCTCGAGTAAATATTGAAATAAATCACAAATGTTTTCCAGTTTAGATTTTACTCTTCAAAAATCTACCATCATTTTTTTTTCTTTTATACTAGCTATTTTTTTTTTCTTTTTCTGTGTTTTTATTGAATTGCTGATGTATTTTTTGTGTCTTTTTCACTACAAAAATAATGAAGCAACATCTAATTGTTCTGGAAGAATTAGATTTCTTTTCTTGTTCTTTTTTTTTTATTATTATTATTATTATTTTCAGGAAGAAATCAGCCTATCCAATTATTATGTTCCTTTTTAGATAAGGCTCAATTTTGGAATAAACTGGGTTTTTTTCCCCCTGATATTTTTGCATCTTTATTGCACAATTCCCCATCTCTCTCTCTCTCTCTCTTTCTTTCTCTCTCTCATTCTCTCTGGTTATACAGATGTACGTACGCATGTATATATACATACATAAATATGTATGCATGTATGTATGTATATATAAATGTATGTATATATATATACATACATATATATATATATATATATATATATATATATATGTGTACATATATATATATATACATATATCTTTATATATATGTATATATATATATATATATATAAGTGTATGTATATGTCCTTATGCACACACATATCCACACAAACACAATTACATACATAACCTCTACTACTGTCTTTCCTTTCTTATCACTCTGTCTCAATCAGACTGACTGCATAATTTTCCTCACTTCTCATTTCAAACTTGTTTTATTATATATATATATATATATATATAATATATATATATATTATATATATATATATATATTATATATATATTATATATATATATTTGAGTCTCTTCTTGACTCACTCATCTTTCTCAAACATCATAATGGTTTGCCTCCAATAAGAATTTATTCAGGGATTGTAATGTGGTGAAGAACTTGCTTTCCTACCACTTGATTTCAGGTTCAAGCCTGCTTCTCTGCACCTTAAGCAAGTGTATTCTATTGTTGTCTTGGGTATGATCAATAACTTGAGAGTAAAATTTGTTAGAAGGAAACTGTGTAGAAGCTCATCATAAAAGCATGTGCATGTATGTGTGAATGTGTGTATCTGTATCTATGTTTGTCATGATGCTTAAGTTTACAACTGTAAAGCCAAAGTTGTATCAAAAAGTATGATTTAGTAATTCAAATATATATATATATATATATATGTGTGTGTGTGTGTGTGGAGGCGCAATGGCCCAGTAGTTAGGGCAGCAGACTCACGGTCGAAGGATCACTGTTTCGATTCCCAGACCGGGCGTTGTGTGTGTTTATTGAGTGAAAACACCTAAATGCTCCATGAGGCTCCGGCAGGGCGTGGTGGCGACCTCTGTTGTACTCTTCCGTCACAACTTCCTCTCCCTCTTTCTTCTGTTGGCCTGCTCACTTAGCCAGCAGGGTGGCATCATTTGAAGGCTAAAACAATGCAAAGCGCATTGTAACCAGCGATGTGTAGCAACATCTGATAGCCTGGTCGGTCACGTGATCCCGTGATATATATAATATATATATATATATATATATATATATATATATATCAAAATGGTAATTGTAGTTGTGGCTGATGCCAGTGCTACCTGACTGGCTCCCCGTGCTGGTGGCATGTAAAAAGCACGATTCGAATGTGGTTGATGCAAGTCCCCCACCCCCAACTGGCTCCTGTGCCAATGGCATGTAAAAAGCACCATCCGAACACGGTCAACGCCAGTGCCACCTGACTGGCTCCCATGTCGGTGGCACATAAAAAGCACCTACAGCACTCTCAGAGTGGTATCCAGCATTACGAAGTGCATCCAGCTGTAGAAACCTTGCCAGATCAAAAGTGTTTCTTTTGGCTTTTGCCTACCAAATCCACTCATGAGGCTTTGGTTGACCTAAGGTTATAGTAATAGACACTTTTCCCAAGGTGTCATACAGTGGGACCAACCCCAGAAGCATGTGGTTGAGAAGCAAACTTCTTACCACAGGGCCACACAAGCATCAGATTTAACTGTCTACTGAAACCATTAAATGAGACATAATCATCATCATCGTCGTCCTCATCATGATCATCATCATTATCATCATTCTCAACAACATTCATTTTGTGTCCATCATTCTATATTAGCACAAACCGGCTGAATCTTCTCCATCTGAATGTTTCAGCACGTGTAGTAATCCCTTATTATCTTCACGAGGTTCAGCATCCTAATGTCAGCTTTAACCACTTTTTTCATTCCTTCTTTGGTCTTTTCCTTCCAAAGATCCCTTCCATCCAGGTCGCTTGCTTCTTCCTTTCCAAACAAACACCCTCCATATAAATTGCATAGTCCATACAAACTCAATTTTCTCTCTTGCACATTGCAACTAAATTTTCTGATACCTAGTTCCTCTTCTTAGCTCATTTGTATTCCATCATTTACATGCACTAAGTTTACACGTTCTCTGGAACATGCTCCCTTTATTTCGTTCTAGCTTTCACACAGTATTGGCATTTAGTACTTATGTTACATTACCATCCCCTTTATTCTCATGCATTGTACAACCTGTGCTTCATTTAGAGAGGGAATCCCTTTGTCACTAACAGCAATAAGAGCTCCCTGAACTGTTATCCCCTATATTCTTATTCTGGCCACTATGTTTAGAAAGCATAGTAGTCAGAGAATGTAACCTTCATTGCTCATTAGCTCACTGACTTAATGGAAATTAAACCCTGTAGTATTTCGAATAATTTATTTCATTAGTGCATTTACTATAAACTACTCTTGCACATCTACATAAATACTTTTTCTTCTCTATCATCTTGCGTATGATTCCACTGCACTCCTTGTGTATCCATAGTATACATAGAAGATACAATGTTGTGGAGGCACATGGCCTAGTGGTTAGAGCAATTGACTCGCGGTCAAGGGATCACGGGTTCGAATCTCAGACCGGACGATGTGTCTGTTTATGAGCGAAACACCTAAGCTCCACGCGGCTCTGGTAGAAGGTAATGGTGAAACTTCTGCTGACTCTATCACCACAACTTTCTCTCACTCTTTCCTCCTGCATCTTGCAGCTCACCTGTGACAGACTGGCGTCCCGTCCAGGTGGGGAACCTATACGCCAAGAAACCAGGAAACCGACCCTTATGAGCCAGGCATGGCTCGAGAAGGAACAAACAACAAACAACAATTAGAAGATACAATGTAGAATTCTTACCTGTTACCTGTTACACATGACTACTTTCCAGATGGCAATAACATCCTATCTTTCTTTACTGCTAACAAAATCTCATGTTTTTCATAGGTTTACTAACAGAACTCTTGGCTATAAGCTTTTAATTTTACACCTGGAATTTATTCTCTGCTTCATCAACAGGTTCAGCTATGAGATTTAGGTTATCAGTTAATAGACAGTACACAGAAAAGTTTCCATAGTCAGCAGGTTTTTTAAAAATTCAACTGTTACTCCTTGAAGAACTTAATAAACAGAAGTGGGCTGGGAACCACGCCACTGTTAAATTCTTCACTAAACACTTTGTTAAAACTCTCATCTTGCAAACAGCCTCTCTATACATGACACATGGCTCTCCCAAACCAATCATCTCTAACCAGGTTTTCTTAAAGATCACCAGATTACAGAGTTTGATATCCAATCAAAAACCTTCTCCAGATCAATGAATGTTTGGCATAGTGGCTTGTTTTTGCTTAGAACTTCTGTGGTTTATCTCACTAGAAAGAAGACATTAGATTTATCCCATCCAAGCACAAACCAAAACTGCATTTTATCTAAGCTATCATCTTTTATAATCTACATTTTAGTCTAAACTCTTCTACTTTCATCATCTGTATTTTCCTGTACTGATGGCAACAGTTAATCTTCTAAATATTTCATGGAAAGTAACATAGCAGACACATTTGTTACTGTTATAAAAAATAAAAAATAAAAGAGAAAGAATATAAATAAATATAGAATTAAAGAATAACATTTTTTATTATTGTTACCTACTCATATTTTTAGATGTTTTCTTGGTAAAAATCAACAACTAAAAATCAAATTGAGTTTAATTTTACTCACAGAACTGAGTAAAATCAAGGAATATTCATATAATACTAGTTTCAGAATGGAAAACTGTAACGTTAGATGTATCAACAGCATGGACCCAATCGTTCTTACCATCATAGGGTCTGGAACCTTTTTTCATACTGGCATGGGTTTGATGTGTCTCACAGTGTTTGTACACTTATTACAGTCTTTTACCATATGGCACAAAACAATACCTGAATGAAATCAGTTAATCTTTGCTGCGAATGTTTCAACATAATTTTGACCTATGTGTCTTCCTTATTCTTGTTATCAACTACTTTATAGCATAGACTAGATGTAGAGTAGTAAAATTGATATGATTATACAAGCTTAAATTATCTGATTGTAAACTTGCATTTTCTTTTGGTGCAACTTCTGTTTGGGGTAGCCTAACATATCTCTGTACAACCTGTGCTTCATTTAGAGAGGGAATCCTTTTGTCACTAACAGCAATAAGATCTCCCTGAACTTTTTTCCCCTATATTCTTATTCTGGCCACTATGCTCAGAAAGCATAGTAGTTAGAGAATGTAACCTTCATTGCTCATTGGTTGTTTTAACTATTCTGGGGTTCCTTTCTCATAATTATTTTGTTGCCCTATATTTTTATTTCAATCCATTATTGTTTATTAATGTGTTTTTATTCTTTTAGTCATCTCACCTTTTTTAACCTTAACCTCGTTGTTTCTTGTTTGTTGATTCCATTTCTATGTCACCTTTGTGCTGTCCCCAAAGTCTTGGAACTTTGTAACCAGTCGAAGAATTCCCTATAGTTATTATTATTCAGTAGTTTAAGGTAACAAACTGACACAATCATTTGTACACAACACAAAATGCTCAACAGCTTTTCTCCTGATTCATTATGTTCTGCATTCAAATTCTGCCAAGGTCATCTTTACCTTTCATTCTTTAACCCTTTAGTGTTTAAACCGGCCATATCCGGCCAAAATATTCTACCTATTTTATGTCCAAACTAGTCAGATATGGTCATTCATAGCTACCTTATTGTGTCATTTTAAAAATAAACAATCACATCATTGAAATCTCAAAGCCATGAAATGATGCAAGATTAATTTTACATGGCGTGAATAAGGGTCAATAAAATAAATACCGTTTGAGCACTCTAATCAACTAACACACTTACCCTTATAAACATTGCTGGCCTTGTGTTAAAATTTGAAACCCTTGTTAAGGAGTTTATTTTAGTGCTTCCTTTCACTCTGCTATGATGCAGACTCCTTTGTGTCTTGAGTATGTACAGTGTTTTGTTTTGGTGTTGTACTGTAAATTGTATTGGTAAATCATTATAAAATATGTGTTCAATGCCTAAGGGTGTTATATTCGGCATCTTTCTGTAAATTACAGGGTACTGATTAAATCTGTCCACATCTTTTATAGCCATTCCCAAGGTACCTCTATTAATAGGTATCTTGAGATACAAAAACAATCCCTATTATTATAGGGATTGTTTTGGGTTTTAGTTCCTCAAATTTTAGTTATTTCTATTTCCTGATTTTTATATTTGAATAATTTCTGCATTTCTTTTAGCAATATATTTTTTTGTCTTTTGAGACAGATGCTTCAAATAAGAGATCCTTCTTTTCTTGTAGCCTTTGATGACAGTATCTGGCATATTAGGTTTGATTTCTCACTGTCTTTGTGTATGTTGTCATATTCTAAAGAATGGTCACTTAATGTAATTAATTTATAAATGTATAAATTAATGTAATTTATAGAGCATTGTTGTAGAATCATTAGAAACATAAAACAAAATGCTTTAACATCCTCAAGTCATGTTTTTTATATTTTATGAGTTCAAATATCACCAAGATCACATTTGTATTTTGTCCTTCTGGATTCAGTGAATTAAAGTAACAGAAATGCATTGGGGAACCACTTAACTAATATCCTTCTCACAAATTCCTAGATTTGGGCCTGTATTTGGCAGAAACATTAGAACATTGGACAAAATACCACATGACATTTGTTCCAGCTCTTTATGTTTTGAGTTCAAATCCTGCTGTGGCAAGCTCCTTGGCTCTTCATCCCTCTTTGGTTGATAAAACAAGTACCAGTAAAGAACTAGTGTTGATGTAGCTTACTAATTCTCTCAGAATTGCTAAAATAAGTAACAGTCAAGTATTGGGGCTGATATAACTGATTTCCTCCATCCCCTAGAATTGCTGGCCTGGTACCAAAATATATTTTGGCACAAAGCCATTATTACTCTGAATCTTGTTGTTGTTGTTGTTGTTGTTGTTGTTCTTGTTGTTCTTGTTGAGAAGCCGTGACATTTATTCTCTCGCTAAAATATTTTCAGCAACATAACCGAAATGGCTTGAACGTAAATCAAAGTAATTTGTGAACTCATTCCACCAAAAATTAACTGATTTCTTTTGTCACACACACAAGTATATCTACAGCTCTAAAACTATATCTCTGATGTTATATCTATTGATAACCTTGGCTACCGTCTGCTACTGTAAAACTAATTCCATTCTGTTCTGTTGTTAATCAATTATCTCTATCAAGCTGTCTACTGCTATCTACTATTTATTTCACTCTCCATTTCAGTATGTCGTGATATAGACTGACAAAGTAATTTCTGACTCACTTCTTTCCAATTTTTAATCTGAATTAAACGGAAAAAAAAAATGTTTTTTATATATTTTTTATTATTAAATATCAGTAATTTTATTTATTTTTTTTTGTCTCAAATAATTTTTTTTTTTTTTTTCATTCTCATTATTTATTTCATTAAGTGTGACCCATACCTAAAACATATTCAGCTCCCATCCACCCTTTAACTTCACCTTCATCTTCCATTTACATCCTTCATATATTTTATAAAATTGTCATTTCTCTAAAGATTGCTTCCTGAAGATTTCATTCACAAATAGAAGATATTCTTCCTTTCTATTTTTCATATTGGTCATCAGGATTAAACAATCAAGTGTCACACCCATGGAGTGTCGAACTACTAATCATTTGACAGATTTTGTTGCTACAGGTATTTAGCCCTAGGTCAACACTGTTCGAATAGTCCTATGACAAAAAGCTTTCTAGCTATGGCAGGACCTGCTTTCTTGTCAGGTCTGGTGTATGTAAGGCAACTTTATTTTATTTAATATGACATTCTTATTCTTAAGATCTGAAGATAGCAGATTTGTGAAGTTCTGTGGCCTTTAGGCTAGGATGAACTCCTGATCATAAAGGTTAAGATTTCAATTCCCAGACTGAGCACCAAATAATTTCCTTGGGTAAAATACTCAATTTCCTGTTCAACAAGTTTGCTCAGCTGAAAAGGAACACCAGCAACAGTCTCTGGTGGGGAAGGTCAAAGGGTTGACCTTACAAAGGACTGGTGTTCTATTCAAGGATAGTCTCGTATTCTCAGTGAAATGAGGATCACCAACAACTTGGGAGTAATGCAGAGTTAAGCCAGCAACAGTTTGGTGTCCTGTTCAAGAGTCAGTTTTACGTTCTGAATCAAATGAATATCGGCAACAGCTCAGAGGTTTTAACCCTGTGATGGACTAACATCCTATTCAGAGAGAAGTCTTGTACTTTCAATAGCTTATATGTCATAGAAACTGGGATAATCTTAGTTCTGATTAATTTGGTGGCTCATGACAGACCTAAGACTAAAGATCTGAGGGAATTTTGCTTACTATAGGTACAAGTATGGGTGTGTGGTAAGAAGCTTGCTTTCCAACCACAAGGTTCCAGGTTCACTCTCACTGCATAGCACCTTGTTTAGGCAAGTGTCTTCAACTTTCACCTCAGGACGACCAAAGCCTTGTGAGTGGATTCGGTAGACAGAAACTGAAAGAAGCCTGTTATGTATATATATATATAATATATAATATATATATGTATATATATATATATGTATGTATATATATATGTATATAATATATATATATAATATATATATATATATATATTATATATATATATATATATATATATATATATAATATATATATATATAGATATATATATATATATATATGGTAGTGGGACAAATTTAAGCACAAAGACATACACACATAGATATATATGTGTTTGTCCCTCCCACCACCACCACCACTTGACAACTGGTGTCGGTGTGTTTGCATCCCCGTAACTTAGTGGTTAGGCAAAAGAGACCAATAGAACAAATATCCAGCTTAAAAAATACGTACTGGGTGGCTCATTCATTTGACCAAGAATTGAAGGTAGTACTCCAGCGTGACCGCAGTCTAATGACTGAAACAAGTAGAATATTAAAGATTATTTCTAAAACATCGGGTGACCCTGGGAAAGAGCCATTAGTAATTGTTATTAACACCTCTGTTTAGCCTCAAGGCAGTCTTAATCAAGCAGATCTAAGATCAAAGGCATCTCAATCATGATCATACTGTTTTTATAGACATAGATCATTTTAAACTACCATATCAAACGTGTTCTTGCCAACGTTTTTTTAAAGATGTCTAAGTAAGATTTGAGCGTGATTTCTATTTCTGCTATTTCTGAAAGGTCGAACGACCACATGGAGATCCTATCACTGGCTTGTGGTGATTGCATGTAACTTGTTAAGGTATGGAATATTATGAATGATAACTAAGAATGCCTTTCTCTAGTCAGCACACACCGTTTCTACTAGACATTTAGCTCGGAACCAATAATACTTGCTGTTAAGTTTCTCAGTTGAATGATGTCCTTGGGTAGTAACAGCAGCAGCAGCAGCAGTGGAAGCGATAGTAGTAGTAGTAGTAGTAGTGCTACTACTACTACTACTATTGCTAGTAGTAGTAGTAGTAGCAGCAGTAGTCAGCATCTTCATTGCTGTCTTTGTTGTTGTTGTTGTTGTTGTTGCCATGACTGTGGAGGTATATGATCAAAGGTATTCCAGACATGTCTATTTCATCAGTTTGGATTTATCTAGGACTATATTAACTGATGTACCTTTTCCTTTTTTAAAAAAAAAAGATGGTGATGGAGTATGAATTGAGAAAATTTTAACTGCTATTTCTTTCATGTCAATGACTTTTTGTAGAGTAGTATGGTTTGTTAGCAGAGTAGTGTAAGACTGGTGTGTTGGTATTGAAATGTCAGACTAGTACAGTGGTACCTCCTAGTATGAGTTTAATTCGTTCCATGACCAAGCTTTTCTTACAATTTACTTATTTTACAAATCAGTTTTCTTTCTTGAAATTAACTAAAATATAATTAATCTGTTCCAGCCCACCAAAACCACTCGAAAATAATTTTTTATGGGTTTTGAAACAGAATAGGTGTAGTTACAAGTAAAATGACAATTATAAAAAAGAGAATGCAAAATCAGAAATATATTAAATTTCTAAATATCTCATAGAGATATGTACGGTGGTGGGGCGATAGAATGGTTGTATACTGTCAATTTAACGTGACAGTAGGGGATTACACCACCGCTGTTTAGCCCTAGGAAGCATCAACGCTTCCTGATGGCTTCGACACATTCTTTTTTTCTCTGTGTCCTTATATAATTACGAAGGGGACCCCTTCATAAATATATAAGGACACAGGAAAAAAAAAATGTGTCGAAGCCATCAGAATGCAAAAGAAATATCTAAATTGGTTTTATTAACTGAGTTACCTTAAAGATGGGATGGTTTGTGTTCTCATACTGCAAATTTCTGCTTATACTTCAAGACAAAAATTCACACAAGTCTCAGCTTGTATAGCAAATTACTCATACATATTTCTTTATTGCCCACCAGGGGCTAAACACAGAGGGGACTAACAAGGACAGACAAAGGGGTTAAGTCGATTACATAGACCCCAGTGCATAACTGGTACTTAATTTATCGACCCTGAAAGGATGAAAGGCAAAGTCACCCTCGGCGGAATTTGAACTCAGAACGTAGCGACAGACGAAATACTGCTAAGCATTTCGCCCGGTGTGCTAACGTTTCTGCCAGCTCGCCACCTCATACACTCATACAATGGTGGACTCGTACTGTGAAGTTCTACTGTATCTCTGTAGTGGAATATTAGACTGTTGTATGTTCCCAGTAGAGGAATGTTAGTCTGATGTCTCTGTTATGGACTGCTCAACTGCTATTCCAGGTGAGGAATATCTTGGTGGTGGAATGCTGTTATTTACACAGTTAAATGAAATTGCATCTAAGAAAAATGTTCACTCGACAGAATGACATGAAGTCACTTGCCAAAACATTGTGACCCTATTAAAATGCTGTTACCTCATTCCGCCTTTTCAAACATGACTACCGTAGCCTCTGCCCCTCAGAGCTTATTTGTCACATGTCACCTTCACTAAGACATTTTTTACTTAATCGTCTCCCTTTCTCTCATCACCCACATTTAGTGTGTCTGTTTAGAGTCTCTTAGTAATAATAATGTTCATCAGTCGATTTTGATGAAGACCAGGACATCACATGGGACAAGAAGATGGGTCATGGTGCATCCAGTTGTGGCCAATCAGACCAAAGCTGGGAACGAAGGCAAGGGGTTGGCTTTGAACTTGCACAGCTCACATTTTTCTTGTGCTCCTGCAATCCTATTCTGTTCATAGGAGGTTCATAGGTGCAGCTACACCAGGCAGGGTGGCCTTGTGGCTGTATTTCCTAGGTATTGGGGGTTGATCTGAAAGAACTTCTGTAAGGCCTTGAGTGTAACTTTGAAGCACTTTCTCTGTCCCCTTGTGTGTGTGCTTGACTTCTACCAATTGACTATAAAATGCACTGAGAAAAATGAAACCTATGGAAGAGGATTCTGACACTGAGTGCATTCCACCATTAAGTAAAAGTGGTTTCCATTATTGAAGAGAGAATGTTTTAAAATTCTAGATTATATATATATGCATATGTGTATATATATATATATATATATATATTATATATTATATATATATATATATATATAATATATACACATATGCATATATATATATATATATATATATATATATATATATATATATATATATATTTATATATTTATATATATATAGATATATATATATATATATATATATATATATTTATATATATATATTATATATATATATATATTATATATATATATATATATATATATGTATATATATATTTTATATTTATATATTTATATATTATATATTTATATATATACATATATGCATAACAATGAAAAGAGTGAACTGTTATGGCATGGGATTAAATCTGAATACATCAACGATTATTACAAGGTTGTCAAGGTTGTCAAGGAAGGAATAAGTTTAGATAACATTGCTTACAAGTGTCTCTCACATAAGTATACTAACAAGGACCATACATTGTAAGAAGGACTATAAAAAACTGCTGATCATAAGCTCAGGTATTTTACACTCTTCATAGGTAAGATTAGTAAGATTTACTACGATTAACAGATTTAGAAACACTTACAGATAATACAAAATAATCCTCATTAGGCAAATTTCAAAATAAATTTTTTAATTACTAATGGAAAATTAACTTTGGTAGTTATAGATCAGGGTATAAACTTGGAAGATTTTGATAATGCAGTTGCTGTGAAGGTTGAAGAATCCTATATTTTCTGTCCTTTCCCATTGTCTGAGCCAAAATAACCACACGACTTTATCTTTCTTATTCTTAGACTTTTTCCTGTTTTTTTAAAATTTTTTTTTAACCTTTTACCTATGGTGGGAAGGGCAGTACCCATGACCCTTTATTTTTTTGTTTCAGAACCTCCAAGACTGGTAGGAGTAAGGGAGAAAGATATTCTCAAACCAATGACCTGGCCTGAATTCTTGCAACAGAGTGAATGCTGCTAAAGGCACCCAAGGACGACGTGGAGGTGTTACAATAGGTGATAGATTAAGTCTGCCACCCAAGAACTCAGAATGCAAAGAGCTGGAGCAAATACCACAAGGCATCTTGTTTGTACTCAAACAGTCCCACCAATCCGCTGCCATGGGCCGGTACTTCATTTTATCAACCCCAAAAGACTGAAAGGCAGGTTTTGAATTCAGAGAGCAAATACCACAAGGCATGAGGTCCTTCTCTCTAAAGGATTTGCTGCATTAAAAGACAAGGGTCTGTTACATTACATTCTTCATTCTTCACAGCAATTAAACATTGAACTCTTCTAGAAATCTTGCTATGTTGTAAAAGTTGCTGATGTGGAAGGACACCAGATTCCTCAGATATTGGATTCTAACCAAATATGACATGAGGGTACTATCATTGAAAGTCAAAGAACATGGTTACAGAAATATTGTATTGTATTGTAGTTAGTCATGTTTATTTATATTTTTTTTTTAATCAATTAAAATGATAAACACAAATACTTTTAATAATTTATTCAATTCTTTGATATGTTTATCAGTTACTTCTGAAAATGAAGTCTGCCATCACACCCTGACAAGTTCACTGATTTTGACGGAGGTGTTAATAAAAATTTCTAATAAAGGTGGAAAACTGAGAGATTTGTTCAAGTGTTGCTCTTTTTACTCTTTTACTCTTTTACTTGTTTCAGTCATTTGACTGCGGCCATGCTGGAGCACCGCCTTTAGTCGAGCAAATCGACCCCAGGACTTATTCTTTTGTAAGCCCAGTACTTATTCTATCAGTCTCTTTTGCCAAACCGCTAAGTGACGGGGACGTAAACACACCAACATCGGTTGTCAAGCAATGCTAGGGGGACAAACACACATACACAAACACACACACATACACATATATATATATATATATATACATATATACGACAGGCTTCTTTCAGTTTCCGTCTACCAAATCCACTCACAAGGCATTGGTCGGCCCGGGGCTATAGCAGAAGACACTTGCCCAAGATGCCACGCAGTGGGACTGAACCCGGAACCATGTGGTTGGTTAGCAAGCTACTTACCACACAGCCACTCCTGCGCCTATAGTTGGTTAATATTTTTATATAAAGTCCTGCCTTTGTTATGCACTGATATAATGACATCAAGCTTGCAGTATCACTAGCGTGTGGAATAAAATGCTTAATGGCATTTCTTCCAACTCTTTGTGTTCTGAGTTCAAATCCTGCTGACGTCAACTTTTCTGTTTATCTTTTGGAGTCAATGAAATAAAGTACCAATCAAGTACTGGGGTTGATGTAATAATCTTGCTTTTTTTCCCCTCAAAATTGTTAGCCTTATACCAACATAAAAATGATTTGTACACTGATATATACTCTCATTGATGCAGCAAGTAACATCACATGGGGGTACATAACTAATTGGAAAACCTTTCTAGCAGACAATGGAATAAGACTATCCTTACCTGTGGATTAAATAAAGAGTTCCAACTGAAATTCCAAGAATGCTACCAAATACAAAAGACATCTGAAGAAAGTTGGGAAATACAATGGTCAAAATATGATTATAACAACAACAAAGAGGAGGACACAAATTCAAATATGTCAGTGTGTAGTAATGAATTTAAACTTTGGTACAAGTCCAGCAACTTTAAGGGAAGATAAATAATTGACCCCCAGGACTTAACTGGTACTTATTTTATCGACTCTCTCCACCCCACCAACTCCATCCTGAAAAGATGATTAGTAAGGTTCATCTCAGTAGGATTAGAACTCAGAACGTAATGAGTCAGAAGGAATGCTACTAAGCATTTTGTCCCACAAGCAGGTCATTCTGCTATTTTGCCACTTTATACCAGTGTATAATGATGATCAATTTTCATCTCAGAATTTCAGATGGTGTTTTAGCTGACTTTGAAACTAAAATGACAAATTCACAAGGTTGTTAACTCTTTCATTACCGTATTTATTTTGAGATGCTCTGTGTTTTTTTCAATTACTTTAAATATAACAAAGAATTTAGTAAAATAACTTAGTTATCATTAAGCTAGTGTTAGGAACATAAATTGTGACTAAGGTTTGGTGGAAGATTTTAGTTCAAAACTTATGAAAGCAAAACATTTGTACTCAAAGCCAGAGCCGGTTTCAGCCGGGTTGGTAACGAAAGGGTTAAAGCAACAGATAAAATATTTTACAGCAGTTGTTCTGGCTCTTGGTACTCTGATTCAAGTACCACTGAGGTCAGCGCTGCTTTTCATCCTTTTGAGTTTGATAAGTAAAGTAGCAGTCAAGATAGAATTTCTAGAAAATCAGATGTGACATTCCATGGTATCTGATGCGGTTCTTTGTGTATTGAATTCAGATTCTGCCTGCTATAATAGGCCTACTCATAGCAGGGAACAAGACTTTCAGGACCCAGTTATTTGGGATCAATCTCCATTGTAAGATGGCGCCATATATTGATCTCGGTCAGAGCAATATATAAGAATGCATAAGGAAGTCCTTGTACCAAAAGTGGAATAAATGGTAAGAGAAAGAAAAAGCAAAATTATTCTAAATATAACAAACACCCACAAAAATAATAAATAAACCAACTAAAATAATGAATAAAGAAAAAATCAAGATTAGTGCCCTTATTTTACATCAATTATAATTTTTATTCTTATTAATTAAATTAGGTAGAACATCTTTTCATTCTTCACTTCCCACTGCAACAACAACAAAAAATGTGTAAAGTCATCAATATAATTTCTTACATTTAACTCAACAAAAAATAACCTCATTCTTTATATCATTTATATAATTTTAATTATATTATTGTTCATATATC
>NC_043010.1:8639658-8654658 GCF_006345805.1 Octopus sinensis | reverse complement strand
AAATGTTTACATTGAGGAAAACTTAGCAGTAATTCTTCCGCAAGTCAAGCAACCATGCAAAGGCTGTGTTGTTGGCTTTTAGCATGAGTATATTTCTGTGAATACCTCAGTCAAAATACCATTTTTATTTTGTTCAAAGAGCACTGACTAGTGTTATTCAATAACAGCAACAAAATCCTCATTGCTCAGTTTAAACTTTTTCTATCACAACATTCCTCTTACAAAAATCATGTTTGATATATTTCTATCTTATTATTTCACAATAACAGAATATTTTCACTTTTTATTTAAATGCACATGGTAAGTAGCTAGCTTACCAACCACATGGTTCCGGGTTCAGTCCCACTGTGTGGCACCTTGGGCAAGTGTCTTCTACTACAGCCTCGGGCCAACCAAAGCCTTGTGAGTAAATCTGGTAGACAGAAACTGAAAGAAGCCCGTCGTATATATGTATATGTATATATGAGTGTGTGCATGTTTGTATGTCTGTGTTTGTCCCCACAACATCGCTTGACAACTGATGCTGGTGTATTTACGTCCCCGTCACTTAGCAGTTCGGCAAAATAGACCGATAGAATAAGTACTAGGCTTACAAAGAATAAGTCCTGGGGTCGATTTGGTCGACTAAAGGCGGTGCTCCAGCATGGCCACAGTTAAATGGCTGAAACAAGTAAAAGAGTAAAAGAGTATACTTTATATCTTATTTTTACTTCCTATTAATTTCACATACCCTTAAATATTACTTCCGCTTCCAATCAATTCCAGACATTTTTCCACTTCTAATTAATATCACATACCCTAAAATTTTACTTTTACTTTCTACTAATTCCACATACTCTAAATTTATTTCCACTCCCTTAAAACTTTATTTCTGTTTCCCATTAATTATACAATCCCTGTATTTCATTTCCTCTTCTCATTTATTTCTTTAGAATCAAATTTTTTATTTCTGAGCCTGGTGCAGCCATCTGGTTCACCAGTCCCCAGTCAAATCGTCCAACCCATGCTAGCATGGAAAGCGGACGTTAAATGATGATGATAATGATGATGATGTTAATCTTTATACACTCTACATTTTACTGAACACACAAAGCACCTTCTTATAATCCATTATTTACTTATCATTAATTTATATATACCCTTACATTTTATTTAAAACACTCATCTAACTGTGGATGCAGGCATTGAAGTGCATTCAAGTTCACTTCCACTGTGCGGCACTTTGAGCAATTATATTCTGTCACAGCTTGCATCCAATTAAAGACTTGTGAGCACAATTTCAAAGCCAGAAACTGTGAACATTCCTGGACGTGGAGCCATTCTTATACTTGGGTTGTGAACTTATTCTGTTATCTGGTTTGATCCCACTCTCTCCCTCCTAGGTGCCTTTAGCCAAATCTGCTCTGCTGAAAGCAATCAGACCTGGTTTCTAGTTTGAGAATAAATTTCTCTTTTCTTTCCTCCAATCTCAGAGAACCTATGACAGGGTTATAAGCCCTGCATTTTTCCTCCATTTCTCCACTTTTTGTCATGTTGCTCTTGTTGTGTACAAGTCCACCCAGACCCCGCACTAGTTTCTACATTCACTCACCTCTCCTTGGAACATCGATCCTCTTGAATCTGCTATCGGCTCATACCTTTCCTGCAGGTGTTGACATGCAATAGTCTTTAACCCTTTAGCGTTCAAATTAATATGTCATAAGTAATCCTTATTTATTTACATTTAAAAAAATTAATCTGGTATTATCTTGTAGCTTCAAGATTTGAAAGATGTAATTGTTTATTTTTAGAATGACATTGTAGGATAGGTGTGAGATACTGGTTCTGGCCAGTTTTGAGCATAAAATGAGTAGAATATTCGGGCCAGATACAGCCGGTTTAAACACTAAAGGGTTAAACAAAATACTGACAACATCAAGATCTAGTTCACCAGTCTTGGAGGTTGCTACCCTTTCCTCCAGACTCAAGCAAATAAAAAAAAAACAAAAAAGAAAACGAAGAAAGCGAGAGAAATAACTCTAAACTAAACAATACTTGATTGCTTAACAGGATATGAATGAATCCAAATAAAAATTACTTGGTTTTAATGTCTGTCTTATATTCTGAATGATGCATAAATTATGTAGCCTATAGGCGCAGGAGTGGCTGTGTGGTAAGTAGTTTGCTAACCAACCACATGGTTCCGGGTTCAGTCCCACTGCGTGGCATCTTGGGCAAGTGTCTTCTGCTATAGCCCCGGGCCGACCAATGCCTTGTGAGTGGATTTGGTAGACGGAAACTGAAAGAAGCCTGTCATATATATTATAGGTGTCGGAGTGGCTGTGTGGTAAGTAGCTTGCTAACCAACCACATGGTTCCGGGTTCAGTCCACTGCGTGGCATCTTGGGCAAGTGTCTTCTGCTATAGCCCCGGGCCGACCAATGCCTTGTGAGTGGATTTGGTAGACGGAAACTGAAAGAAGCCTGTCATATATATTATAGGTGTCGGAGTGGCTGTGTGGTAAGTAGCTTGCTAACCAGCCACATGGTTCCGGGTTCAGTCCCACTGCGTGGCATCTTGGGCAAGTGTCTTCTGCTATAGCCCTGGGCCGACCAATGCCTTGTGAGTGGATTTGGTAGACGGAAACTGAAAGAAGCCTGTCATATATATTATAGGTGTCGGAGTGGCTGTGTGGTAAGTAGCTTGCTAACCAACCACATGGTTCCGGGTTCAGTCCCACTGCGTGGCATCTTGGGCAAGTGTCTTCTGCTATAGCCCCGGGCCGACCAATGCCTTGTGAGTGGATTTGGTAGACGGAAACTGAAAGAAGCCTGTCATATATATTATAGGTGTCGGAGTGGCTGTGTGGTAAGTAGCTTGCTAACCAACCACATGGTTCCGGGTTCAGTCCCACTGCGTGGCATCTTGGGCAAGTGTCTTCTGCTATAGCCCCGGGCCGACCAATGCCTTGTGAGTGGATTTGGTAGACGGAAACTGAAAGAAGCCTGTCATATATATTATAGGTGTCGGAGTGGCTGTGTGGTAAGTAGCTTGCTAACCAACCACATGGTTCCGGGTTCAGTCCCACTGCGTGACATCTTGGGCAAGTGTCTTCTGCTATAGCCCCGGGCCGACCAATGCCTTGTGAGTGGATTTGGTAGACGGAAACTGAAAGAAGCCCGTCGTATATATGTATATATGCATGTGTGTGTTTGTGTGTGTGTGTTTGTCCCCCAAGCATTGCTTGACAACCGATGCTGGTGTGTTTACGTCCCCGTCACTTAGCGGTTCGGGAAAAGAGACCGATAGAATAAGTACTGGGCTTACAAAAGAATAAGTCCCGGGGTCCATTTGCTCGACTAAAGGCGGTGTTCCAGCATGGCCGCAGTCAAATGACTGAAACAAATAAAAAGAGTAAAAGAGTAAAAGTGTATTCAAAGCAGCTTTAGCATCTATTGCTCTTGTCAAACTATTAGACATTCTGCTTCCTAACCAATATAGGAACTATTTCGTGTAAGTCATTACTCTCCTAGCTTGCTATAGAGCTGAGCTGACTTATTACTTACTACTAAATATATTAACGAATCAACTAGAATCAACCAGTGACTCACTCTGCTTATGTCATAGCCAACTTATTACCCATTATGATATACAATTAAGTAAACTAGTTATCTTAAATAACTTTACTCATATAATCAATCTATCCTTTTTACTATACCATAACATCTCGAAGAGGTTATAACTTGGCCTTCAAAGAGAATTCATTATAAGAATATGTTGTTTGATATGTTATGTTCTCAAATATTACGCTACAGGCTTAATTTCCTTCCTTTCTCTTTTCTTTTTTTTCTTTTTTCTATTTATTTTTTTTTATTTTTGTTATTTTTCATAAATGAAGAATTTCTTTGTTGAGGTGAAATGACCAAATGGATAAAGGGGTATGAATATAAGAAGTATGTCTGTTCATAAATCAAGGGTGGGAAAAAAATTTTTCTTCTGTAGGAAAAAAAAAAAATGTATCAAGCAAGTACAGTACATTTTACTCTAAATTATGCCCATTCACTGAGCTGTGAGCTATCAAAACTAAATCATCTGGAAATGATGCATGTAATGTTGGCTAATTTCAACATTTCTCAGGGATGACTTCTAGCTGAAGAACATATAGTTAAGTACAGGCTGACAGATCTAATGTAGTGAACCAAAAAGAATTCGTTCTGCTGAGAATAAAATTCATTAGCACTAATGAGAATTCTTTGCCATGAACTGGTCTCTTATTCAAGAGGGAATTTATTTCCCATCTTCTCTTTTCTATTCTATGAAATCAAGGCAAGGTAACAGCTCTCAAAAGACCCAACTTCAAGAATTTGAGATATCTGCTTAATATTTTCTACTGTGGAATGCTGAGTTTTGATTAAAAATTTTCAACAAAAACTCTATAGGTATTTTAGTTTCATTTTCTTCACTTGGAAAGTGTTGTTGTTATAGCTATTACTGTTGTAGTTTACCTTTTGGTCAGCTCCTATTGAGCTGATATATGATCAGAAGCATTCCAGCCATGATCATTTGAGCTTTTGTTTTAAGACATAGTGCATCTAGGACTATTTGGATGTTATTTCTTTCAGGTTGTGCAATTTTATACACTCCCTCATTAGCATATTGTACTGATTTGTAAAGGTTACTTTCTGTTTTTTTTTAAATGGTTATGTCAGAGGAAGAAAGGCAGCATTCATGATTCTTTTTCTTCGGAGTTCCTAAGACTATTCGAAGGCAAGAAGAAGTTATCTTCAGCCTGGTGACCTGATGCTTGCAACAGAGAGAACGTTTTAAGCTAGCCAGGGTTCAGTAGATAATGTTAAGCTTGGCAATAGATTAAGAATAACATCCAAGAACAGGCTCTGTGCCTCCAACCAGCTTCCATGCAGTTTCCATCTACCAAATTTCAATGCCATGGGTCTGGTTTTTCACAGGTCATTATAAAAGACATTTGCTCAAGACACCCTGCCTTGGAAGCTAATTTAAAATTACACAATTGCAAAGCAAATTTCTAAACCATAGAGCTATATCTGTCTCCACTTCTTTTATAATGCATTTAGCTAGGTATTTTGATATTTTATTACATCACCAATCTTCTGTTTAATTTACCAATTGACTAGTTATTTCATGACTTTCAAGAAATCCTGAACGAAATCTACCTTTACGATATGAAATTCATTACCAAACATATAGAAGAATGATATGAGTATGTAATGTGAGCTGTCAGCCCTAAACAATCTTGTTTTCCTTTATATAAAGCTGAAAATGAAAAGCAGCACATATAGCTTTTGAGAATTCTTCTCGTCCGAAAAATAAGGGTTTTCTTAATCTTGTGACATCTATTTGTCTTAGTAATAAGGGTGATATGATGATGAAACTTAGTTATGCTGGTGCATAGGGCATGAGTTTTTTTTAAGTGAAACACCCAGACCCATAGGTACCTTATGATAGCCCTGGATTGAAGGCAAGAGAAAGTTATCTTCAGCCTAGTGACCTGATGCTTGCAACAGAGAGAACATTTTAAGCTAGCCAGAGTTCAGTAGATAATGTTAAGCTAGGCAATAGATTAAGGATAACATCCAAGGACAGGATCTGTGCCTCCAACCAGCTTCCATATATATTTTTAAGGGCTGGATGAAGTTTTTACTGTCAGATGACAAGTAGAAAATTGAAGAGAGTGTTGAAAGAGTTTAACCCTTTATTGTTCAGATTATTCAATCAAACATAATGCCTATTGATTCCCATTGATTTGAATTAATCATGCATTATCTCAAATCTTCAAGATCTTGATGGTGTAATTACTTAATGTAGAATAACATTGTAGGGTAGGTGTGATAGCCTGGATCTGGTCAGTTTAAACATAAAATCGATTAGCTATTTTGGCCGGATATGGCCGGTTTAAATACTAAAGGGTTAAGTAAGAATAGTAATTGTAGAATTAAGAGAAGAGGGTATTAAGATTTATCAAGTTGAACTTTTTCTACCAACAGCTTACAATTTGTATATTTTTCAGAGTATGTCTATTTCAGCATTTTTCTTTATTTTGGTTTCAGCCATTTAGAATAATATCATTGAATAATAAAATATGTAAGGAAAATATATTACTTTTATTTATTAATTAGTAGTTTGTAACAAAATAAAACTGTTCTTCATGACCTTCTATTCCATTGCATAAAATGAATGAACCAGCCTTCATGTTTACTATTTCTTATACCTAAATCAAAACAAATTCTTCTCTATGCTACCTAATCGAAATAAATATTCCGTGGTGATTAGTTTTTCAACCAGTACCAGTATGTATCTAAGTTCTTCATTATTCTATTTACCTCGTGCCATATAGTTTTTTACCAACTTAGTTTTTCTTCTTCCAAATTAATCTTTTTTTCTTCTACTATTATACATCACTATTTCACTTTATCCTTTTTTTCTTCTTACATTTCTTCATACAATTGACATTCTCAATTGAAATTACCTTGCATATATTTCTTTAGCATACTTTTTTTTCTCTTTTCCCGTTTTAAATAATATCAGGAAAGTTCATTTTCTTTTGTTTTTGTCATCCATCATGAATTTTTACCCTTTATTTTCCAATTCCATTTGAGAAACTCATTACTGTTTTTTTTCATTATAATCTCTCTTTCTCCCCCAAATTCTTTTCTTATTAAGAATTTTTAAAGTTTTTTTTTTTTAAACAAAAAACAAGTTTTCGTTCTGTTGTTGATCACCCCATTAAAGGCGTACCAAAGTCTTACTAATTCCGATCCTGATTCTGTTTACAAAGTTTATCTTACATAGAAGATTAACCTTTCCTATTTTCTTAAACTAAAATTCATTGCAATCATTCTATTTAGTTTTTCAATAACAAATTGACAAAAAAAGAAAGAAAGAAAGAAAGAAAAAACAGTTGCACTTCTAATCATTTGTTGGCTGGTATATTTTTAACATTTTCTTTTGGAAAATATTCTCTTGAGATCAGACTGTTCTACTCAAGACAGCCATTATCTAATAGAATAATCTAACTGAAGTGAAGTCTTAAATAAATTATGTAATTATAAGAAAATATAACACAGGAACTTTTCGCTATCTTTGCATGATATTTTGATTATTTCTTCCATGAGATGTTTTTTCTTATTTTTAAAATTTTTATAAGGAATATTTTATTTATTTTTTATTTATGTTTTCATGGTAAAATTTTATATCAGGAGAAAAATTAAGGATAATGTTATTATAACCAACCAGTGATTAAAAGATATTTCACATTTTTCCATTTAATTTTTTTATCAATATCAAATTTACAGTTCTCTCCCTTTCTTCTCTGACAAGAATTGTCATTAATGTTGATGACTTTTTCTCATTACAAAAGTAATTAAGGCTGACAAAAATTCTTTATGGTTCACGATATTTAGTATTTCAGTCTACACCTAAGTATGTGTTTGATTTCTCTTGGGTACAGCAGTCCTTAAAAATCAAAGATACTTTAAATAGTGTTCTTAATGTTGTAAATCTTTCTTTTATCTTTTACTTGTTTCAGTCACTGGACTGTGATCATGCTGGGGGCACCACCTAAAAAAGGTTTAGTCAAACAAATAAACCCTTGATGTCTAGCTGTGCAGGGTGTGAGAGAGAAACACACACACACACCTGATGGGTTACCACATAGTTTCCATCAACTAAATTCATTAGCAAGGCAGTCATTGATCATAATGGAGTTACAATGAAGACACTTGCCCAAAGTTCTGCTCGGTGGGACTGAACCTGAAACCTTGTAGTTACAAAGCAAACTTAAACACATCTGCAATTTTTTCTCCTATTGCTACTGATTATCCCCAAAATATACCTATTTCTTTATTACCCACAAGGGGCTAAACACAGAGGGGACAAACAAGGACAGACATAGGTATTAAGTCGATTACATCGACCCCAGTGCGTAACTGGTACTTAATTTATCGACCCCGAAAGGATGAAAGGCAAAGTCGACCTCGGCGGAATTTGAACTTACAACGTAACGCAGACGAAATACCGCTAAGCATTTCGCCCGGCGTGCTAACGTTTCTGCCAGCTCGCCGCTTTAGATATACCTGATTTTGTAAAACCTGCAGCAGAGTATCTTACACTCTATCCTCCAGCATTGACTTAGTTATAAAACATTTAACCTTTTAGCTTTTAAACTGGTCATATCCAGCCAAAATATTCTTCCTGTTTTAAGTGCAAGCAGGCATTTCACACCTATCTACAATGTTAGACTAAAAAGTATAATAAGATAAAATAAATGCACCTTTCCAAAGCCTACCCAGGCTCATGGGCCTGGTTTCCCGGTTTCTATGGTGTATGTGTTCCCCAACTGGACGGGACGCCAGTCCATCACAGCATTACTTTTTTTGCCAGCTGAGTGGACTGGAGCAATGTGAAATGAAGTGTTTTGTTCAAGAACACAATGCGTTGCCCGGTCCAGGAATCGAAACCACAATCTTAAAATCATGGTCCTGACATCCTAACCACTAAGCCATGCGCCTCCACAAATAAATAGATGTGCCCTTTTAAAGCCTAGTTAGGCTCATGGGCCCAGTTACCTGGTTTCAATGGTGTATGTGTTCCCCAGCTGGACAGGACGCCAGTCCATCGCAGCGTTACTCATTTTTGCCAGCTGAGTGGACTGGAACAACATGAAATGAAGTGTTTTGCTTGAGAACACAATGCGTCGCCTGGTCCAGGAATCGAAACCACAATCTTACAATCATGATGCTGACACCCTAACCACTAAACCACGTTCCTCCACAGACTAAAAATTACACAGTCACATAATCAAAATTTCAAGGCTACAGGATAATGCAGAATAAACTCAAGACGATGTATGAATAAATATTACGTTTGATAGAACAATCTGAATGCTAAAGGGTTTTAAAGAAGTAGAGTACGATCTAAGGGAAATTTGGCTGTTCTTTCTAGTAGATTGAGTAGCTATGTAAAGGCTCTGTTATATTTTATAATGGTGTCTGTAAAATTAATAAGGGTCTAGCTAATTTACTGACTTTATTGGCAATAAGTACTTGCCGATATCTTATATCACTCTTTTGGCAAAATGCCTCTGTCTATTTTGCTTCTTCTCATCTTTCAAACTTAAATTGCTTCTTAACCTTTTGGCTATGATCAAAATATCGTATCTCCAAGCATGAAATATCAGCTGACCACTTTATTGAATCTATGACAATATCTTATTCAGTTTATTAATGTAAAGGTGAGAAGTTTATTAAATATTTTAGAGGAAGCTTTGAATTAAGTGATTGATTCTTTGAATTACTGTAAGTAAGTTTTTATTGATTTTTTTTTTTTTTTTAGAATGTAAACTCACAAAGAATGAAGCAACAAAATAAAATCAATAGAAAATATTCTAATAAACACATTAAAAAGAAAAAAATCTTTTTGTTAAAGCATGGTCATAAGATGCTGACAAACTACCACCACCACAACCATTGCAGAACCTCCAAAATTGGTATGGGATGGGAAGGGGTGTTTTTCCATGGCACAGGCATCTGCAAGATCTCCAAGTGACATTCAGTATGCACCTCCTGAACTGAGGCGGTGGCTTTATGCCAGGTGATGAAAGGTTGAAGAATGATAGAGAGACAGGTACAAATAAAGGTAAAGTTAACGTCTTGAATCATGCTGACCTATAAGGACTGGTTTCCCACTTTCCCACCTGGACAGGATGCTGGCCAATCACAAGATTACCCATTTTTGTCAGCTGAGTGGACTGAAGTGAAGTGAAATGAAGTGTTTTACTCAAGAACATGTATTTTGAGTTCATGAACTGCTTGGGTGGTAGACATAATTGATCACCAGGTTTAACTCAGTCTAGCTTTAGGTGCCTGTAACAAAGTACTCTGTTATATGCATTTAGGTCTTGTTTCTTGTTTAAAAATACCTTCCTCCTTTACTCCTGCTAGTCTTGAAGACTTTGCAAAGGGTTGTTTGTGCTGTCTTACCCTTTTGTCTGAGTTATAAAACAAAATGTTTAAATGAATAGTCAAAAATTTCAGTGAGTTTTGTTTTGTACGAGCAAAATGAAGAGATAGGAAAGTCAGACAGCCTTCATGGCATTCTCAAATGTTATTATAGCAAAGTTAAGTGAAATAGTTTCAACCAGGAATTGAAACTATATCCCTAATAATCCTTTCTGCTGTAGGTACAAGGCCTGAAATTTTGGCAGAGAGGATAATCAATTACATCGACCCCCCAGCACTCAACTGGTACCTCTTTATTGACCCTGAAAGAATAAATGGTAAAGTTGACCATGGCAGAATTTGAACTCTGAACATAAAGACAAATGAAATACCATGAAGAATTTTGTCTGTCAAGTGATTCTGCAAGACCACTGCCTGAACAATATCCCTAATGATGGTTTCAAATTTTGGCATAAAGCCAGCAAGTCCAGGGAAAGGGGTATGTTGACTACATCGACTCCAGGGTTCGACTGTTACTTATTTTATTGACCGCAAAAAGATGAAAGGGAAAGTTGACCCCTGTGGTATTTGAATTCAGAATGTAAAGTCAGATGAAATACCTATTTCTTTATTACCCACAAGGGGCTAAACATAGAGGGGACAAACAAGGACAGACATAGGTATTATGTCGATTACATCGACCCCAGTGCGTAACTGGTACTTAATTTATCAACCCCGAAAGGATGAAAGGCAAAGTCGACCCTGGCGGAATTTGAACTCACAACGTAACGGCAGACGAAGTACTGCAAAACATTTCGCCCGGTGTGCTAACGCTTCTGCTAGCTCACCGATGAAATACCTATTTCTTTATTACGCACAAGGGGCTAAACATAGAGGGGACAAATAAGGACAGACATAGGTATTATGTCGATTACATCGACCCCAGTGCGTAACTGGTACTTAATTTATCGACCCCGAAATGATGAAAGGCAAATTCGACCTCGGCGAAATTTGAACTCACAACGTAATGGCAGACGAAATACCGCAAAGCATTTCGCCCGGTGTGCTAACGCTTCTGCTAGCTCGCCGATGAAATACCACTAAGCATTTTGTCTAACATGCTAATGGTTCTGTGAGCTTGCTGCTTTAACAGTGTCCATAATAACGATAGTTAATTCCCAATGACCTATTTAATTTTGATATAAATGTATGCAGTAGAGAGGAATTACTCACTGATATGGACAATGGGATTTTTCACCACTTTGGGGAGCAGTAGTAACACAATGGAATAAAGTGATTTGTTTTGAAGTGTCATCTGAATTACTGGAAAAGTTCCCTTACATGTTTCACTCCTCTGGAGGCTGCCAACACAACAATTCTATGATATTCATCACAAAACTTTCATCAGTTAGGATAAATAACAATGTTAGATTAAGTGTAACAAAACAAGGAAAATAATAACAATGGTTTAAAATTTTGGCACAAGGCCAGCAACATGGGGAAACAGGTAAGTTGATTACATTGACCCCAGTGCTTAGCTGGTACATATTTCATTGACCCTGAATGGATGAAAGGCAAAGTTGATCTTGGTGAAATTTGAATTTAGAACTTAAAGAGATATGAAATACCTATAAGTGTTTCATCTAGCATGCTAGCAACTCTACCAGCGCACTACCTGTAAACTATGATAATAATGGTTTCAAATTTTGGCACAAGGCCAGCAATTCATTTTTTTATTCACTTGAATTTATGAGAACTCCTATGAACTAAGCAAGACTGTTTTCCAAAACGGAGGCAAACAACTTTCTTCATGTGAGTGGCTTGAAAAATTAAGACACTAAGATATTCTCTACCTTTCTTAACACCAATGCAGTGTTGACCACTCATTTTCATTGTTTGACTTATGTATATATAAGTACTGTGTTGATTACATCAACTTAATTTCTCAACTGGTACTTATTAATGACTCCAAAAGATAAAAGTTAACTTCAGTAGCATTTGAACTCAGAATGTAAAGAGCCAATAGAAATGTTCCTATGTATTTTGCTTGGCAGCATGTCACATTAGTAATAATCATGGTAAATAATAATTACACATTCAAATTTTGGCACAGGGCCAGTATTTTTTTGAGGGGGAGGGGCTGGTTGATCACATCAACCACAGTACTTGATGGGTACACGAACTTATTCCATCAACCCTGAGAGAATATAAAACAAAACCAACCTTGGCAGAATTTGAACTAGGAACGTAAAGACAGTTGAAAGACTAGTAAGCATTTTGTCTGGCATGGTGATGACTCTACCAACTTGTAGTCTTAGTGGTAATGGGCCTAACAGTGCTATTTTCTGGGATGTTGAGACTTGCAAAAATATATAATATACAGAAAATAGCACTGCTGGGCACCTCACACATCCCAAGTAAATCAATTTCAACACAGCAAATGTGGAAGCACTCCGTCGGTTACGACGACGAGAGTTCCGGTTGATCCGATCAACGGAACAGCCTGCTCGTGAAATTTACGTGTAAGTCACTGAGCACTCCACAGACACGTGTACCCTTAACTTAGTTCTCGGGGATATTCAGTGTGACACAGAGAGTGACAAGGCCGGCCCTTTGAAATACAGGTACAACAGAAACAGGAAGTAAGAGTGGGAGAAAGTTGTGGTGAAAGAGTACAGCAGGGATCACCACCATCCCCTGCTGGAGCCTCGTGGAGCTTTAGGTTTTTCGCTCAATATATACTCACAACGGCCGGTCTGGGAATCGAAACCGCGATCCTACGACCGCGAGTCCGCTGCCCTAACCACTGGGCCATTGCACCTCCTCTCACAGCAAATATAGCAACACTAAAACAAGCCACAACACATACCCAAGGCAGACTGAGCTCTGCTCTGTAGTGTAGGGAAACCATGTAATCGGAGATCCCCTTCGGTCACGACACAGACCATGGGATTGCACCTAGAAAGTTACCCTCCAAGGCACAAGTCCGGGTGAGGTTGTTTATGGAAGACCAGCAGTCACCCATGCATACCAGCCTCCCCTCTCCATGCCACCAGTGTTATCCAAGGGAAAGACAAAGGTCAATACAGCTTGGCACCTGTGACGTCGCAACTCATTTCGACAGCTGAGTGAACTGGAGCAACGTGAAATAAAGTGTCTTGCTCAAGAACACAACACGCAGCCCGATCCATGGTTCGAGCTCACAACCTCACGATCGTAAGCTCGACGCTCTAACCACTGAGCCATGTGCCTTCACGAAACCATGTAATAAACATAAAACAACTGAATAATAATTATAATATTAGCAGGAAAAATAATAGATGTTATCAAGAAAAATAATATATAAATAAAATATAAAATAAATAAATATATTTTTTAAAAAATGACAAAAATTTGAAGGAGTCACAGGTATTACAAAACGGAATATGATATTATAACTTAGCTATATATAATATTAGACAAATTGTTGGAATAGTTTTTGGGTTTTTTTTAAAGGAAGCTAATAAATGTGAAGTGTTGATTATTCTATCAAATTTATTAGAGATTAAGTCGAAATGATTGGTTGCCCATCTTTCTCACTAACAACTGCACTAAATCAAATAATATCATTTCATTTCCATTTTCTCGTGTCTTATTTTTTCCTTCTATCTTTACCTTTCCAGAAGAGGAGTTGATTACTACGTTCTGGGTTTTTTTTTTTTGGTTCTTTGTTTCATTATTGAGTGAAAATTTCTTTTATTTTTTTAAACACTATTTTCTGATTTTTATCTATTCTTTGATTTCTTTTCTTTTTTTTTACATACATGTATTTGTTTTATTCTTAGACAGAGACTTTTCTTGTTTGTCTTTCATGTTACTACCACCAATGGACTCTCGTCATCTTTCTGCCATGCTGCTCATTGGCATCAGCAAATGTAGCTGCTATTGACTGTCTTTACCACCATAATCTATCTATCTATCTATCTATCTATCTATCTATCTATCTATCTATCTATCTATCTATCTATCTATCTATCTCTCTATCTATCTATCTATCTATCTCTCTCTCTCTCTCTCTCTCTATATATATATATATATATAAGATAGATAGATAGATAGATACAGATATATATATATATATATATATGTATGTGTATATGCATATATATATATATGCACATACACATACACTTTCTCTCTCTTACACGCACATATATATACACACATACATAGCTTTTCCTTTTCTTTTTATCATTTAACTATATATATATATATATATATATATAATATATATATATATATATGTATGTATGTATGTATGTATGTATGCACGTATGTATGTACATCTATATATGGATATATACATGTGTACATATGTATGTATGTATATATATATATAGAAATATATATATATATATATATATGTATGTATATATATACATGTATATATATATATACATATACATATATATACTTATATGTTTATGTATATATACGTGTGTGCATGGGCATGTGAGTGTGTGTGTGTGTCTGTGTGTGGGTGTGTGTCTGTGTGTGTGTGTGTATGTGTGTGTGTTACTTTCTTTCTATCACTTTCTCTCTCTCTCACATTCACTCACTTAGACAAGAACATGCACCAACTGACACACACACACTAACCATTTTGTTTGGACTTTCTTTTTCTCAAATTTTTGTGTGATTTGTTGCTATTGTTATTTTTTTTTTGTGATCATCTGCCATCTCTTGTCCAACAGTCATGTCTTATTCATCATCACAATTATCGATTAGGCTTCTCTGTCTTTGGTTGTCTTCCTTCATTCTGTCATTGACCACATCCCATACTTCCTTCTTCTTCTTCTTCTTCCTTACACACAAATGCCTCTTCCCAACACTTGCCTTCATTCTAATGAATGCATCTTCTCCTGGCATTCACTACACCCCTTTATCTGAATCTCAGCTCCCTATCATCTTATCAACTCAATAGGTTGATTCACACACACACATACACACATGAACATATTTTTCCACACTCATACACACACACAGACTACTCTGCTACACACTCCTC
>NC_043010.1:8619658-8627158 GCF_006345805.1 Octopus sinensis | reverse complement strand
TCAGAACCTTTGATCAAAATTTTATAGGGACACTTCTGTTATAATTCCAAATGCCAGCTTGATAATGAAAAGTTTAGAAATTTTGCTGAAGCCCACTAAATACTTAATTACTTTCAACATGAGTTGAAGCATATAGACCGTGGATTTCATTAGAAATCTTGTCATGAACAGGTAAATGTAATTAATTATAATCCAAATAGAGCCTCCACTGCTGTGGTGAGCCTCCAAAACCACAATTTCAAAGAATGGTAGGATTTTTCTTTTAGATTCTTTTGCATCTTAGTGATAGGCTTTACCTCTGTGTGTGTGTGTGTGTGTGTGTGTGTGTGTGTGTGTGTGTGTGTGTGTGTGTGTGTGTGTGTGTGTGTGTGTGTGTGTGTGTGTGTGCGTGTGTGTACACTTTATTTTATTTGTTGGGAATCATCCAAAATAAAAGCATCAAACAGTTTAAAGAAGAGACTGAAGGCTTTATTTTTTTTTGTTCACAATAAAGAAAACTAGGAAAATAGTGACAAGAATTTTATTTGCCCTGTGTTCAAAGGAACCTACAAGTCATGACAAGAAGTTAGTTCTCAAAGGCTTACAGCAATTTCACAACCACCACCGATCTTTTTTTTTTTACCTTTTAATTATTTTTCTTTATCATTTTATTTTTTTTATCAAATAAGAATCGAAAGACTTACGTTGCACAATTTTTTCTTATATATCTCTTACAGAGAAATCTTAAACAATGCTTAAAATACTATTCAACTTAATGCAAACTAACTCTTCTCTGTAACCCTAAGAATCCGTAGCGCTGGTATTTATATCCAAGTTCCGTGTAATAAACAGATGAGAGATAATTCTTAAACTGAACATGACGTTGCTTTTATTGCAGGTAGCTTTTCATCTTGGAAGAATGAAAAGTCATCATTTTAACCCATTTCATAGCAACCTATTTAAACAAAAAAAAAAAAAGTCTTGATCAAAATCTCATAACATGAATGATATCATTATGTTTCACTCACAACACCAGCATAATGTACAAAACTATAAATGAACCAATGGCAGAGTGTCTATGCAGTCACTGTCACTGCAGGAAATAGCAGCTAAATCTTTCTCAAATCACACCTAATGTCCTTTTCTTTCTTTCTTCTTTTCTTTTTGATTTGTTCTTGACTCTAGAGCAAGGGACTGTGTCCATGGTCATTGCAGGCCTTCTTCGAAACCCAATAAGAAAGTAAATATCGTGTAATATACTTTACATTGCCTGGTATACAAAAAGATGAGGTAGTCATGGTTGGAATCTACTTGATATAACAGCTAACCTTGGACTCAGCATCAACAACCAATATATAAAGTTACAAATAATTCACTAAGACCTATTTCTTTATGACCCACAAGGGGCTAAACACAGAGGGGACAAACAAGGACAGACATAGGTATTAAGTCGATTACATCGACCCCAGTGCGTAACTGGTACTTAATTTATCCACCTCGAAAGGATGAAAGGCAAAGTCGACCTCGGCGGAATTTGAACTCAGAACGTAACAGCTGACGAAATACGGCTACGCATTTCGCCCGGCGTGCTAACATTTCTGCCAGCTCGCCACCTTATTCACTAAAACCTGCTTGCATTTAGAGTATACTGGAAATTAATTGAAATACTTTTGGTAGTGTACTCATCAGAAATATCATCAAGAAATGATTAAGTAACAAAATTCTTATACTTCCCACTATGCTTGCAGTAGCTTGCAGTAGTGAATCACATCATGGTACCCAGTCAAAACAAGGTAGATTTGAAGGCTGGAAGTTGTAAGATAACAAATAACTCGCTCCTCAGCTGCTCATCCTCTATACTACAAATTATTCAGTAATCTACATTCTCATACAGAACCAACGAGATAGCTTTCTATGTGGTTACTTTATCTGCAAGGAATAGCAGCTAAATACCCCAGAAATCAACCTGTTATCTTTTATCTTTTACTTGTTTCAGTCATTTGACTGCAGCCATGTTGGGGCACCAGCTTGAAGAATTTTTAGTTGAAAATAAATGGAATTCATTGAATAATGTCATCCTGTGGGGTACACAACACTTGAAAACTTGGTCATGGCTAGAATGCAGTTAATCATAGGTTTGCTTGATTAAAGTTGAGTTGCAGTAAAAAAATAACATTCTTATAAATTTAAAATCAGATTTAATTAATATTTTTTCAACGAAACGAACATTTGGATATATATATTCTTTGTACATTCAGGCAGATTCAAATGCAAAATATGATAATTGCTGCAATGTATATCGAAGGAAAAAAAAACTTCTTTCTTTTATGATGTCAGTATGTTTGACACACTCAACTCACTGAGAGAATTTTTTCTCCTTTAACACACATTACAGTAACTAACATATTTTGCGTCAGAGCCTACTCTCTTTTATTTACTTGTTTAAGTCATTTGACTGTGGCCATGCTGGAGCACCACCTTTAGTCTAGCAAATTGACCCCAGGACTTATTCTTTGTAAGCCTAGTACTTATTCTATCGGTCTCTTTTGCTGAACCACTAAGTTACGGGGACGTAAACACACCAGCATCGGTTGTCAAGTGATGTTGGGGGATGAACACAGACACACAAACACACACACACACACACACATATATATACATATACATATATACGACGGGCTTCTTTCAGTTTCTGTCTACCAAATCCACTCACAAGGCTTGGTCGGCTCGAGGCTATAGTAGAAGACATTTACCCGAGGTGCAACACAGTGGGACTGAACCTGGAACTATGTGGTTGAAAAGCAAGCTACTTACCACACAGCTACTCCTGAACAAATAAGAAAGTATTCATTCATTCCAGGTCTCACTATACATGGTGCAAACAATGATTTTTCTATGAAAATTAGTCGTAAAGGTTTCAACTACAAAACCTTAGTTTGGAATCTACATAAAAGCTTCATGGTTTGCTTAAAGAAGCGATGTCTGAATGGAAAAAAAAAATCAAGAAATAAATACATTAGGAACTGGAAGAACTGTATTTGTTCATGGATTTATGGTGTTAATAACTGGAGAAATTATATTAATAAGTGGATCACCTGCATTGATAACTGAACAAACTTTATTGATTACTGGAACAACGAGATTAGTAATTTGATGACCACAACACATGAACTAACTGGACCAACTGTATTACTATCAGAAAGACGGCAAGCTGGTAGAAACGTTAGCACACCAGGTGAAATGCTCAGTGGTATTTCATCTGTCTTTACATTCTGAGTTCAATTTCCGCCGAGGTCGACTTTGCCTTTCATCCTTTCAGGGGTCGATAAATTAAGTACCAGTTGTGTACTGGGGTCGATCTAATTGATTGGTCCCTCCCCCCAAAATTTCGTTTCCGCCAAGGTCGACTTTGCCTTTCATCCTTTCAGGGGTCGATAAATTAAGTACCAGTTGTGTACTGGGGTCGATCTAATTGATTGGCCCCTTCCCCAAAAATGTCGGGCCTTGTGCCTAGAGTAGAAAAGTATATCAATATCAGGACTTGTATTAAACAAGTGTTTTAGTAACTGCTCCGAGTAGATTAGTAACTCAACCTAACTTGACCAATTATATTAATAATTCAGTGAACTATACCAATATCTGGATTAAGTTTACTGATAACTAGAATAGGCGTACTAATAACAGGACTAATTGTATTAGAATTTGACCAACTACATTAATATCTGGGTTAATTGTGCTCATAACCGGACCAAGGTGTATTAGTAATTAGATCAAGTGTATTAATAATTAGTCAAACTATACTTGAGTTAGTAAGTGGACCACCTATATTAATATTGAGACAAAATGCAAGTAGTGCAATTGTATTAGTAACTTGATTATAAAATTAGACTAACTGTATTAATTTGACTAATTATATTTATAGCTGCATTCTGGATACATTTCAATTACAGTACACAGAACTCTTGCCTCTCTTCGTTTATAAAGAGCTTAGTCCCAGAACATTCGAATTTTTCCTTACAGTAGCTGCATATTTTTAGACTTCTATATATCTTATATCTTACTAACCGGACCAATTGTTTTAGTATGTAGACTACGTTGGTATATAGACCGAATAATATTAATAACTAGAATAACTCCAAATGAAAACTTTCAAAGAATTTAAAGCAATATAACACTTGAATTATTTCCATTGATCTTTATTTTACTTTGCTCTGTCTCTTCCTCCTCCTCCTCCTCCTTCCCCAATCTATCTTACCCTCTCTTTATTATACGTCTTTTCTTTTCTATCTTTTCTTTCTACTATTTCCTCTCAATGTTTTTTTTTTTGTTTTTTTTTTAATTTTTAGGTTGTTGTGTTTGTGTTTTTGTTTTTCGTTTCTCCAAGTTTGTCACGGTTAAATGCTGAAGTTGTGTATCATGCAGAACAGAACAAGTCAAAAACTATTTTGATATTCCTTTCAACTCATGACTTATTAGCCATTGCAGATGACTCCATTCTGTCTACTGAGGGTGAATTCACAGAATATAGGGACACCAGTATTGTATGCTTTAACAAGCATCCCAGTTTTCCTTTATACTTTTTTTCTTTATTTATGTTAATCGTAGCTGTCATTTATCTGTTTCCAATATTTCTGTTAGTTTTTTTTTAAGGTTATTTCTTTTTCATGTTCTTCAATAATTTGTTTGTCATATTTTTCCTATTTTTCATTTTATTTTATTTATTTATCTTTTTTTTTTTTTTTTTTTTTCAAAAATATATTTGGTGGAAGGAATTGTAAGATAATTCTTACCAGAATAAAAGACTGGAGAATTTTTATAGAAACTTATAAACTTTGGTCGATATGACAAATGAAAAGAGAAGCTGCACTGCATGCAGCATGCTGCTCACAGAGTTATGGTGGTGGCGGTGGTGGTTGTGGTGGTGGGCATGGCGATGGCTGCTGGAGAAGAATAATGGTAAAACAAAACAACTATATAAGGAATTGATTAGATTGGGTGTAGAAACATTGATCATTTAGTTTGGTTTCAGATCCTGTAGAGAATGTAACATTTTTTTTCTTCTTCTTCGTATTGATTTAGACATCCACCTCAGTTATTTTTCTTTCTTTCGTGTTTGTATCAAGCATGCTTATAGACCTTGTTAATATTGGCAATTCCTTACTTGATGTTCCTTCTCAATTTATCGTTCAGTGGCTTTGATATCTTTACAGATTTTTTCCTTCCAATTTTTTTTTTTAATGTCACTCCAGAATGACAGCTTAAAGCTATGTTATTATATTTTCCAAATACCCTTCTTATCGTACTTTCTGACCAAAATTAGCTTGCCTTCAGTAACACGGCCATAAAAATTACTTTCAACTCTTTTCATGATTTGCAAATGATTTTCTCCGTCATTTTATGTATATACATATTTTATTTTTATTTCATACATACTAATTAAAAATATCAATATTTGACATATTTTTCATTCCTTTTTTTTAATTTCTATTTATATTTCATTTTTTTGCTTCTTATTTTATGGATCTTTACTTATATTTTCCATCGTTTTACCATTCTACAGTTATGATTTTATTCATAGTACGGTCTCCTCTATAACAGTTTTTAAATGTCTTTACAATATTCTCTGTCCTCCATAATTTTCTCACTCCTTTTAAGATATTTCTTCACACAGTTTATAACCAACACATAATGTTGTTTATTCTTCTATTGAAAGCTATCCTATTTTTTTACTGTCTTCCATATATTATGTTCCACTTCTTTTATTATACGTTACCACCATTATTGTCCATTTCATAGAATAACTTGCAGTCACCTTCCACCCAACACTCTCTCGTTACTATACTTAACTCCCCACATAACCACAAAAACTGCAGTTGTTAAGCAAAAAAAAAACTGAAAACACTAAAATATCCCACAAAATCCAAGGAGAGTGGTAGTGGTCGTCTGCATCTGCTAAAAACTGGGTAAATTTATATGCTGTGAGGAGAAAAGGAATCTTATATTCTGAGATTGTCCCTTCAGCTAAGAAATGCAAAAAAAATATTTTATTAAAAATTTATTTTCGTAAGAGAGAAAGAGCAAATCAGAAGTGTGTAAATGAATAACAAAGGTATTATTGATGATAATGATCCTTTCTACAAGAGGTACAAGGCCTGAAATTTTGGGGGGGGGGTTTGTCAATTACATTGATTTCAGTGCTCAACTGCTACTTATTTCATCAACCCCGAAAGGATGGAAGGCAAAGTCAACCTCGGTGTCATTTGAACTCAGAACGCAAAGGCAAACAAAATGCTGCTAAGCATTTTGTCCAATGTGCCCAAACAATTCTGCCAGTTCACCACCTTAATAATCATAATAATAATAATAATGATAATAATAGTAATAATAATGATAATGATAATAATAATGATAAGACAATGAGAAAGAAAATAAGTTGTTTTTTTTGAAGTGGGAAGTGCATAGTTTTGAATCTTTTATCACTTAATTCAGCCCCACTATGTGGCACCTTGGGCAAGTGTCTTCTACTATAGCCACGGGCCAACCAAAGCATTGTGAGTGAATTTGGTAGACAGAAACTGAAAGAAGCTCGTCGTATATATGTATATATATATATATATATATAAGTGTGTGTGTATGTGTTTGTCCCCCTAGCATTGCTTGACAACCGATGCTGGTGCATTTACGTCCCCGTCACTTAGCAGTTCGGCAAAAGAGACCGATGGAATAAGTACTGGGCTTACAAAGAATAAGTCCCGGGGTCGATTTGCTCGACTAAAGGCGGTGCTCCAGCATGGCCGCAGTCAAATGACTGAAACAGGTAAAAGAGTAAAAGAGAGAGAGTGGTTAAAGTAAGTCAGTAACACCTATCACCCTTTTATAAGAATGCTGGGTAACTATGCATCTCCTCTATAGTAAGATACCTGTACTTGTTCCTCTATCAAACTCTAGTCTCTCAACAGCTTGTATAAACTTGTTTCCTCCTCTTGAATAATTTCCCTTACTTAATCAAAGGAATGTTTTAGCTCTTCTTTCACTGTCTCACAAGTTATTTGGTGGTATCACTTGTGCTACTGGCATAGGAAAAAAAACATTCAGTACACATTGTAAAGTGGTTGACATTAGAAAGGACATCCAACTATAAAACTCATGCCAAAACTGACACTGGTGCTCAATGCAATCCTGCAGTTTGCCAGATCCTGTAGTAAAAACCATCCAACCCATGTCAATGATGATGATGATGATGACTATGATGATGAGGATGAGGATGATGCTTGCCTTCACTTAGCACTTTGCCATTTCTGGTCTGAAGGTTACTATGAAACATACCCAATAGCCCTTTTAATAACACAACGTACTAAATTCAGAGAGAGAGAGAGAGAGAGAGAGAGAGAGAGTATGAGAATGTGACTAACAAGAAAATTAACCTCAGTACTTGACTGACTCTTTTTTTATTGACCCCATAACTCTAAAAGACAAAGATGACCACAGAATGATTTGAACTCAGAGTGTGGTGTGCAGAAA
>NC_043010.1:8597158-8614658 GCF_006345805.1 Octopus sinensis | reverse complement strand
AAAAAAAGTAGTAATGACTGACAAATTTGCTGGCATTGCTTAATGATAATAGTATTGGTAGGATATCCATGATAGCAATGATGGTGGTGTCATAAGCTCAGTGATGTGGTGGGGTCATGATGCTGTTTAGCCATTATCAAGCTGACCTAAGACTATTCCTCCTTAACTCTAAGCAAAGCACATCCTAAATTCTCCAATGTACCCTTTCTTTATGATAGTAGAGTGTAATTTCAGGTGTTGACACAGTAATCCACCAGTTTCCACCAGCTTCGGTGGGGATAATACAATTCCATATTTTCTGAGATGAGAAATTTTTTACAATATGTTTTAGTCAGAGCAGTTGCCCTCATCTTGGTTATTGCTTTCACTATATTTCGGCTGTGCATGCTCCAGTATCTAGTAGTAGTAGTAGTAGTAGTAGGTGGTGGTAATGGTGGTGGTGATGGTATTGGTGTTAATAATGGCTAATGGTGGATTTAGTGATGGTGGTAGATTTAGTGGTGGTGGTGTGATGGTTGTGGTGTTAGTGGCAGCAATGGTTTTGCTGGAGATGACATTGGTGGTGATGATGCTGATGGTGGATGATTGTGGTGAAGTAGTAGTAGTAGTAGTAGTAGTAGTAGTAGTAGTAGTAGCAGCAGCAGCAGCTGCAGCAGTAATGGTGGTGATGATGGCGGTGGCAGTGATGGTCATTGTCATCATCATCATCATCACTGTCATAACAGTGGCGGTGGCATGGTTGTGGCAGTGGTGATGGTGGCATTGGTGGTGGTGGTGGTACTGCTGCTGTTGTTGTTGTTATTGTTGTTGTTGGTGGTGGCGGCGGCGCTGGTGGTTTGGTAGCGGTGGTGGAAGTGGCTGGTGGCATTAGATATGATGATGATGGTAGCTAATGTCAAGAGAATGAAAATAAGGAAGGATAAAATAATTTGGTCAACTCAGAGCCATTTTGAACTCATTTCTTGATAGAGGAAACTGGTGTCAGAAGGTTTACCCAAGATTTGTCTTTCACGAGATTGAATCTCATCAAATTATGAAGCAAGAATTTGCTCCTAAGTCCACTCATAAAATAATCTCTAGATTATTCAGAACAGAAAATATTCCATGATAACAGTGACAATGAAGTGGTGGTGGTGGTGGTGGTGATGGTGGTGGTGGTGGTGGAGAGTGGTGAGTGGTTTATGGTGTTTGATTGGTAATGTAAGTGGTGGTGGGGAGATGTGGTGGCAGTGGTGGTAGTAATGGTGGTGATGGTATTGGTGTTAATAATGGCTAATGGTGGTGGTGTGGTGGTGGATTTAGCGATGGTGGTAGATTTAGTGGAAGTGGTGGTGATGGTGGTGGTGATGGTGATAGTGGCGGGAGTGGATTTAGTGATGGTGGTAGATTTAGTGGTGGTGGTGGTGGTAGTAGTAGTACTAGTAGTAGTAGCAGCAGCAGCAGCAGCAGCAGCAGCAGTAGTAGTAGTAGTAGTAGTAGTAGTAGTAGTAGTAGTAGGTGGTAATGGTGGTGGTGATGGTTTTGGTGTTGGTGGTGGTGGTGGTGGTGTGATGATTGTGGTGTTAGTGGCAGTTAACAGTTTTGCTGGAGATGACAGTGGTGGTGATGATGTTGATGGTGGATGATTGTGGTGAAGGCGGAGGTGGTGAGGACATAGCGATGACAATGAGGATGATGATGTTGATGGTGATGGAGAAGGTGGTGGCGATGGTAACATTGGTGATAATGGTGACATCAGTTATGATGTTAGTGATGCTGTGATGGTGATGCTGTTGTTGCTAATAGTAATTGATAACACGAGTGGTGGTGATGGTAGTAGTAATGGTGGTGGTACTCATAGTACTTGTGATAGTGTTGAAGTGGTGATGGTGTTAATGGTAGTGATGGGGCAGCTGTGGTGGTGGTGATAGTGGTGGTGGTAGTGGTGGTAGTTGTGGTGGTGGTGGTGGTGGTTGGTGGTGGTGGTGGTGGTTGTGGTGGTGGCGGTGGTGGTGGTGGTGGTGATGGTGGTGATGGTAGTGGTGGTGGTGGTGGTGGTGGTGGTGGTGGTGGTGGTGGTGGTGATGATGGTATTAGTGGTGGTCGTGCTTTAAAGGAACATGCAATATCATAAAACGATACATTTATAAAATTGGAATTAGCAAAATGTCATTGCACCTCTTAGTTATGACTAGTGCCCATTGACACACTATCACCATCGCCACCCCTCCTCCTTCCCTTCACCCCCCTCCATTTCTCATTGCCACCTCCATCATCCTCATCATCATTATCATCATCATCATCATCTGTGACACCATTAACCCCAATCGACCTCTGACATTGCTACTGTTATCATCAGAGCCATCATCAAAAGAATAACATTAATAACTATTCTTTGTTTTGTTTTTCGCCATCATCCTCCTTCTCATCATAGTTGTCCTTATCATCATCGTTGTCGTCATCGTCGTCATCATCAACATCATGATAATTGTCATCATCGTCATCATCATCAGCATAATCGTCGTCATCATCATTGACATCATCATCATCACCCTCGTCATCATTATCATCATAATTGTCAACATCGTCATCATCATCAGCATAATCATCATCATCATCATTGATATCATCACCATCACCATCATCATCATCATCATCATCACCATCACCATAATCACTATCATCATCATCATCATCTCATCATCACCATCACCATCAGCATCACCATCACCATAATCATCATCACCATCATCATCATCATCATCATCATCATCATCATCACCATAATCATCATCACCATCATCATCATCATCATCATCATCATCATCATCACCATAATCATCATCACCATCATCATCATCATTATCATCGCCACTAACAAAAACCATTATCAACTGCCTTACTCCTATAATTGCCACTTCAACTGATAATCTGTCACATCACCACCACCACCACCACCACCATTGCTGCTGCCACTGCCACCACCACTGCACCACCACCACCACTGCCACCACCACTGCACCACCACCACCACTGCACCCCCACCACTACCAATTGTATTGATTCCCCACCACCATCAATCACCAATACTCCCACAACTAATGTTGCTACCTTATTATTCGTCACTAACAGTATTTTCTTACCTTAGCCTAAGATGTCTGATTCATAAAGGAATGAGACGTGAGTTTGTGAGGTTCATGACTTTCTCAAGAACATTTCACATATGTAAGAGATAATGTGAATGATTACGCTATGTAGGAGCAGGAGTGGCTGTGTGGTAAGTAGCTTGTTTACCAACCACATGGTTCCGGGTTCAGTCCCACTACATGACATCTTGGGCAAATGTCTTCTACTATAGCCTCAGGCCGACCAAAGCCTTGTGAGTGGATTTGGTAGACGGAAACTTAAAGAAGCCCATCGTATATATGTATATATATATATATATGTGTGTGTGTGTGTGTGTTTGTCCCCCTAGCATTGCTTGACAACCGATGCTGGTGTGTTCATGTCCCTGTTACTTAGCGGTTCGGCAAAAGAGACTGATAGAATAAGTACTGGGCTTACAAAAGAATAAGTTCCGGGGTCGAGTTGCTCGATTAAAGGCGGTGCTCCAGCATGGCTGCAGTCAAATGACTGAAACAAGTAAAAGAGTAAAAAAGAGTAAAGAGTAACAAAATGTTTCTTTTTTTATTTTCTGTCTTTAGTCAGTAAGTGTTATTTCCTATTTGCTTCTATCTAGAAATCAAAGGAAATGACTTCTATTCCCTTCACACTTTGCTTTTGCGACCTGTTTTGAAACTGACCTATTTTCCATTACATTTCAGACAGATTCAGCTCTGAATTGCTGAAGCAGAATTATCGTTATAGCAAGTATTCTACTCAATACCACATATTTGTTTGTCAATTGCTTGACATTGACCACTTGAGAATGTCCCTTAGTAACTGACAATATGTGCATCCCTGATCCACTAGGATCAGTGGGGGAGCATTATAGCCATGTGCTGAGAGGGATTCTTAGGGGTTTGAATAAATGTAACAAGAGCATACATTCTAAGGGTGAGCAAATAGGAAATAATAGATGCTACCCAAGGGCAAAAATCATGTTATGCAGTGTTATGTGACCATCTATAAGAATGACTATATGACCAATAAAGAAGCTTGCTTTCCAACCACATGGTTCTCACTCCATGATACCTGTTTCTTTATTACCCACAAGGGGCTAAACATAGAGGGGACAAACAACCCCATGGTCATTCATGACTAAAGGAGTCTTTCCCCTTATCTTTAAAGAGAGCTAAGCCACCAGATCCAAGAAGGACTTTCTAAGGTTCTTTCTGATGTTCTTCAGGGTTCTTAAGACAAACAAGACATTAAAAGTTATGTCATATCTGAAGAAAAGAAACCATAGCTATTAAACCTCAGGGTCATAGTGATATCTCAGTAATTTGGACTAATTACATTTTATTTTTCCTCTTCTTTTTTTTTTGTTTCAAACTATTTTTCCCAATGTTATTGATAGCATCTCAAATTTCTTACATTTACCTTCAGCAGCATCTCTCAATTACCTTTTGCTTCAATGCCAAAACATTTATTTATGACTTTCACATCCTTATAACTTTTTCCGTGTTCTTTTGGTCTGCTGCCATCTTTCTTTGTTTTCAGAAAGTTATTCAAGCACTTCTTTTGTTAAGTTGACCTCTTTCCAAATCATTGTTTCTTTACTGATTCCTTCTCCACCATCCCCACCCTGCAACCACCACCACTACCGCCATCACCATCACTACATCACTACACCACTCTCTTTCTCTCTCCCTCTCTCTCTCTTTCTCTCTCTCTCTCTTGTCCTTTATTGTTTTTCTCACTTTTCATCTTTATCATTCTTGGATTAATGTCACTTCTTTCACTAATTTATATTTTTTTTCCTTCTTTCTGCTGTCATCATCATCATCATCATCATCATCATTATCATCATCATCATCATCATCATCATCGTCGTCGTCGTCGTCGTCGTTGTTGTTGTCGTCAGCGTCGCCATCATCATCATCATCATTAATGTCACTATCATTGTTATTATCTTATGTGTCTTGTCGTTTCTGAAATAACATTCAAATAATCCATTTTTCAAACTGATGAGGTAAAAAAAAAAGAAAAAAGAAAAAAGAAAAAGAAAAAAGAAAATAAGTTAACTTTCAATGTTCTGTTTAGCCTACAAAAAAAAAAAAAAACAAAAAAAACAAGGAGTAAACTCAAGACAATCCTAGCTGCTAGCTGCTGGGATTGAACCTAAGGATTGCTACAGCCTCTTATAATATTGTAGAACTTTCATCAACAAGTGCTTTAATTTTAGATCTTAAACTGATTGATATGAAATCACTCACCAACAAATTCCAGTCACTCGCACACAATAAATGTGCTGTCTCCTCTTGCTGTCTTTTCTACCACTACTACATTTGCCTCTGCTTCACACCACCTTCTTCTAGAGCAGTGCTTTTCAAACTTTTTGCTGGAGCGGAACCCCAAGGAAACATTCCACTGGCTCGAGGAACCCCTGTGCAATAATTTGTCTTATGCACACATATCTGCACAGGAGAATTAAAAATTACTGTCGATTTTAGCATTTTTGTAACTTCTTGCGGAACCCCTGGACTGTACTGGTGGAACCTTAAGGTTCCGCAGAACCCTGGTTGAAAACCACTGTTCTAGAGACTTCCTGATAATTATCTTATTGCTTCTTGCTACCCACTAAACTTACGACCCTTGTTATTCATGTCTTTTCTTTTTGACCCACACTAATTCCTAATGCTATTTCCTTTAGGATATCATCCCTCTGGTATTTCTCCCTACACATATTTCTCCTGCAGTTGTCATATCTATTACCTTCTTTCTACCTTCATATGAATTCTCTCTCTCTCTCTCTCTCCCTTTTACTATATGTGTGTGTACATGCTTATATCTATGTCTATAGATGTGTAAATTGGTGCATGATGTTGTAACCCTGTATACCTATTTCTTTACTACCCACAAGGGGCTAAACACAGAGGGGACAAACAAGGACAGACAAACAGATTAAGTCGATTACATCGGCCCCAGTGCATAACTGGTACTTAATTTATCAACTCCGAAAGGATGAAAGGCAAAGCTGACCTCGGCGGAATTTGAACTCAGAACATAGCGGCAGACGAAATACCAATTTCTTTACTACCCACAAGGGGCTAAATACAGAGGGGACAAACAAGGACAGACAAACAGATTAAGTCGATTACATCGGCCCCAGTGCGTAACTGGTACTTTATTTATCAACTCCGAAAGGATGAAAGGCAAAGTTGACCTCGGCGGAATTTGAACTGAGAATGTAATGGCAGACGAAATACGGCTACGCATTTCGCCCGGCGTGCTAACGTTTCTGCCAGCTCGGGTAACTTGGCCATTTGAAATATTGAGAATAATGAAATATATACCTGAGGGAAATAAACAACTGGTTGGATGCAATTGACTAAAAAATCTTGATGGTGATGTCCCCGCATGATTGCAACCCAATGACTGAAACCAAAAAATTTTTTTTTTAAATATAAAGTAACTTTTTTTTAAATGAATGACTTTTAGCTAAGTCAAGTATTATATGTGAGTACCTGATATTGAATCAATGGAGAATGCTTGTAGTGGCTGTCCCAGATTCAGTTTCATTTCAACTAAATAAATTTTATCATCCCATTCATCAAAAATATTTCTAAAACTCATCACTCAATTTTACCCAAATTGAATTTTTTATACAAAATTATAAGATAGTTGGAGTAGTCTATTATAAACAGTAAGGAAGACAGAAGTCACCAGTTAATCAATGGATTGACAGTTTGCATTCTTACTGATATTTTAATTTATCTTTTGAAACAGGAGTGGTTTAGTCCATGTAACAATAAATAGGGCGGCGAGCTGGCAGAAACGTGAGCACGCCGGGCGAAATACGTAGCCGTATTTCGTCTGCCGTTACGTTCTGAGTTCAAATTCCACCGAGGTTGACTTTGCCTTTCATCCTTTATGGATCGATAAATTAAGTACCAGTTACGCACTGGGGTCGATGTAATCGACTTAATTCATTTGTCTGTCCTTGTTTGTTTCCTCTATGTTTAGTTCCTTGTGGGTAATAAAGAAGCAAATAAATAGGTATTGTGAAAAGGTATACATCTTTTACTATAGACGATTGAATCTTAATATTAATTTAAATGCAAGTGGAATTGGTAAGGTTGTGAACTGGTAGAATCATTAGCATGCCAAGCAAGATATATTCTAAGTTCAAATTCTACCGAGGTCCACTTTGCCTGCATCCTTTCAGGGTTGATAAAATAAGTACCAGTTGCATACAAGGATCAAAGTAATCGACTTATCTCCTCCCACCAAATCATTGGCCCTGTGTGAAAATTTAAAAATTTGAAATTAATATTAATTTGAATGTCTCGTTAGCTGTCCAAATCTTTCCATAGGTATCAACATTAACTTACACATAATGCCTGTATGTTCTGAAAATATAATTTTTTCCTAAATAAAGTGCACTGCATATTCAAGGCTCTGATGAAGCTGTAGGATATTACCCAGGGACTCAGCTAACAGTCCACAACATCTTATTGCAGAAACAGTTGTAAGCTAATGAAGTTCATTATAGAACCTTTGCTTTTTTTTCTGGTGTCATCACTTTGTTCCTATATAAACATAGATACATACATACATATATACATACATACATACACATATATATATATATATTATTAAACTTTTAATACTTTTGATATTTATATTAAAAAAAATAAAATAAATAAATAAATAAATAAAATAATACATAAATATAAAAATATATATACATCTATATATATAAAACTGTAGTTGTGTGAGTGTCTGTCCCCTTCGATTTAGATTCCTAACTACTCCCACATTTTGCGGTGCAGTTTAACCAAATTTGGGTATCTTATAGTTGTGATTCATATTGAGCTCGTCTGAGTATTAGCGCACGTCTACGATGAGTCTACGATTTTAAAAGTAATTTAACATCATTTTTTATTCCATTTTAATGCATAATTTTTCGTGTGTCGATGGCGGCGGAGTTGGCGTCCATGGTCACACCTGCACCTGTTTGCTTCTCCCCCTTCTTCCCTCCCTCGTGAAGCTGTGGGGAAGGGAGTGTAAGGAAATCAACGTCGTAAAGCGTTGTCAAGGAGACCAGCGTTCGTTTAGAACAACGACTTCATGGCTTGAAGACACCAAAACAGAAATGGCTAAGAAAGCCCGAATTGGCATCTATAAGGGAAGTAACTCTCTAAAAATGCTTATATAGTTATTTCCCTTACAAACCCGAGCAACGCCGGGCGATACTGCTAGTATATATATATATATATTTGTATATATATATATTTAAAATTTATAAGTTTAAATTATATATATAATTTTTTAATTTTTAACTTTTATATTTTTAAATTATTTTATGTATTGGCTTATTTTTTTCACTGTTTGATTTGCCTAATACTGGTTTTATCTCTAATTTAATATAATATATATATATATATATATATATATATATATATTGGTAAAAACAGTAAGATAACAAAAGAATGAAAGAGACCTCAATATCTTGGCTACCGAATAACTGTCACATATTATTTTACAGATATATATATATATATATAATGTGTGTAGTAATAATAGCAATAATCCTTGGATGGAATTTATAAATAATTTAATGCATCACTACGTGCACTTCTACGAATCACAATCCACATTCCTGGGATGATTACAGTGTAGGCCGTAGTATCTGTGGGCATCAGGTAGATCATCTTCATGGATTCATTTCTTCAGGTGATATAGCATTAATGGGTGCTTAACTAAAGGTTATGCATGTATGTATGTGTGTATGTATGTATGTATGTTTGTATGTATGTATGTATGTATGTATGTATGTATGTATGTATGTATGTATCTGTGTGGTGTGTATGTATGTATGTATGTATGTATGTATGTGTGTGTATGTGTGTGTGTATGTATGTATGTATGTATGTATGTGTGTGTATGTGTGTGTGTATGTATGTATGTATGTATGTATGTGTGTGTGTTTGTATGTATGTATGTGTGTATGTATGTATGTTTGTATGTATGTATGTATATATGTATATATGTGTGTGTTTGTATGTATGTATGTATGTATGTATGTATGTTGTATGTGTGTATGTGTGTATGTATGCATGCATGTATGTATGTATGTATGTATGTATGTATGTATGTATGTCCCACACTTAGACATTCATGCAGGCTTGAACACAGCAGAGGACTGAATAACTCTTCCTGTTAATTCTTATCTTACCATTTATCACCCTTATGCTCTTTTGATATTTAACTCCTCTGTGCATTCTCTGAGCTTTTAGCCTTTAAGTGTCACCTCATCGTCTTTTGTGCATCTATCCAGTATAGCTATGCCCGTCTCTCTAATCTATGCATCTTCTATCCTTCCCCTTTTCTCCTTTCCTTTTACCTTCTCTTTTTCTTGTTCTTCTATGTCTCCTTCCACAGACTCCTTTCCTCACTTCTCTTCTTACATTATTTCAATCTTGCTCTTTTCCTCTAAGCCCTCTATCTATTATTAACTCTCTCTCTCTTTCTCTCTATGAGCTGTGGCTATGTATTTTTATATTTATATAAAGGAGTGGCTGTGTGGTAAGTAGCTTGTTTACCAACCACATGGTTCCGGTTCAGTCCCACTGCGTGGCACCTTGGGCAAGTGTCTTCCACTATAGCCTCGGGCCGACCAAAGCCTTGTGAGTGGATTTGGTAGACTGAAACTGAAAGAAGCCCGTCGTATATATGTATATATATATATAATATATATATATATATATATATATATATATATATATATATATATATATGCATGTGTGTGTATGTTTGTGTGTCTGTGTTTGTCCCCCTAGCATTGCTTGACAACCGATGCTGGTGTGTTTATGTCCCCATTACTTAGCGGTTCGGCAAAAGAGACCGATAGAATAAGTACTGGGCTTACAAAAGAATAAGTCCCGGGGTCGAGTTGCTCGATTAAAGGCGGTGCTCCAGCATGGCTGCAGTCAAATGACTGAAACAAGTAAAAGAGTAAAGAGATTTATTCTAAATACCATCAATCACTATAACTTCATTCTCTAATGAAAATGGTGTAAGATGTTCATTATAATTTATGCATTCATTAACACCAATCTATTTCATGCACATTGCTGCACTCACTGAACGCCAAACCCTGAAACAGTTGTAAAGCTGCATCATCCATTCTCTTTTTGTGAGGTTCAAATATGAAACCTTCTGATTCTGCCTACCTATCAAGTAGGAACCACTACAAAGAACTATTCAGATTCTCTCATTTTGTCAGTGATATTACAGCAGGAACTCTTGGGATATAAAAATATTTAAAAAGAATTACTATGAACTCTTGTTTTCTCAATACTCCTGTTTTTTGGGGGTTTTTTTATTACTTAATCTTTATACTCACTTCTGAAAAACTATTTTATAAGAGACCTGAAATGAATTACAAACTCCTGTCTATCCTTTATTACTTCTCTGACCGGGTTGCGGATCCGTGGAATAAGCTGCCGGACGAGATAGTGAAGATGCCGACGACCGCTCGGTTCAAAGTCTCCCTTGACCACAAATGGCCTGAACTCTTTGCATGAACACCCTCCCTGTACATAACTCCATGTCCCCCTATATGGCCTTGCTTTTTGCTTTTTGAGCCAAAATATTAACTTAACTTAACTTAACTTAACTTCCGTCTTAGCGAAGGCAGATGTATTGTTTCCAGTGGTGCTTGTTTGTCGCAGACAAGATATCTCAAGAACCACTGGACAGATTCATATGAAACTTTCAAGGTTGTTTAGCCTCATGACTGGCAAAAACTGATTAGATTTTGGGATCAATCCAGTACCGGACAAGAATTCTGGATTATTTTTCCTGTTGTTTTTAGTTAATTTTTGAGAGCGGTTGGGTTCATTTTTGGTATTCTCATTCGTGAGAGCAGTCGAGTTTATTTGAGACTAGCAGTATCACCCGGCGTTGCTCGGGTTTGTAAGGGAAATAACTATATAAGCATTTTTAGAGAGTTACTTCCCTTATATAATAGCAAAAAAATGCATTAAAATGAAAAAAAATTATGTTAAATTTTTTTTTAAATCGTAGACTCATCGTAGACGCGTGCTAATACCCTGAAGGGCTCAATATGAATCACGACTATAAGATACCTGGTTTGGGTTAAACTGCACCGCAAAATGTGGGAGTAGTTAGGAATCTAAATCGTAGGAGACAGACACCACACAACTTCAGTTTTATATATATAGATATTCTCATTTTAAAAACCCTCTCTGGCTAAGTGTTGAGAAGAAGTTGGTCTTGCCTTGGCGAAGGTTTGTGATCTCTGAGTGTCCTTATTTTATTATACTTTCATTAGATTTACTGGTACTGTGCCGATAGCCAACTCTTATTTGCCTTAATTCCATCTCTTCTTATTCAACATTTGAATTTTAGGTATCTGGCCTGGTCTGAGAACTTATTATATATATCTGTTATACACCCCTTTTTGATATATTCTTACCCATCATACATCCTTAATCTGATAAAACAATAGGCGTATGAATAAAGAAGTTCCTGATGCCAACATTTATCGTGTTAGATATTCTCCATTCGTGGAGTATACCTGATGTCTAGTTTCTCTTTTACCTGCTTGATTCTATTCTTTACTACTCATTCAACCTGCTAGAAACAATAGCTCTGTCTCCTCCCTTCAATTACACTCTAACGATTTATAAGAAAAGGAAGGATACACTGGCTGATATATTCCTAGTTATACAATACTTGGTTTATATGTGTGTATGTGTATGCATCTCTCTCTCTCTCTCTCTCTCTACACACACACACACATATATATATATATAATATATATATATACATATTATATATATATATATGCACACACACACAATATATATATATATATATTATTTGTATATATCATCATCCTCATTACATATATATATATATATATATATATATATATATATATATATATATATATATATATATACATATTATATATATACATATATACATATATATATATGTAAAGAGAAAGAAAAAGAGAGAGATTGATAATTAGATACATAGGTAGATAGATAGAGATACATATATATATATATATATATATATGTGTGTGTGTGTGTGTGTGTATTTTTTATGTTTGTGTATGTGTGTGCGTATGCGTGTGTGCGTGTGCATGTGCATGACTGTGCGTGTGTGTTTATTTATATGTATTTTTTATTTGAAGAATTCAATTCTCTGAGCAATTTGTCATTTGTTATGTGTGTAATATGATTTAGCAGATATATTTCTTGACACATTCATCAATCTTTTGGCTATTACGAACATTATGGCCAACGAAACATTCCACAACTTTACATCAGGCAACAATGCTAAACCTTCTAGGATTATTAATAACTACGAACATCTTTTTTTTACTTATTTTTCTATGGAACAATATTCACTTATTTGTGATTTAGCAATAAGAAATGTAAGCCTTTGGTAATCAAGAAGTTTGTTTGTGTTTTAGTAATCCCAGAAAGTAAGCCAGTTGTCTGCGTTGCCTTAGAAGAAAATAAGTCACAAGAATTTGATGATCATATTGCCATATGTTGCATAGTTTCAGCTCTGAATAGTTGCTGATCATCTACAAAACGTACATAAATCCAATATTGAAGCAAGGTTCATATATCTAGGATGATGCAGTTTATATGTAGAAAGGCTTTTTAAACTGCATTAACATAAATAAAAATGCAAATTTTTACCAATATTATCACAGATATATTTCTCCTAAAACATTTTTTTTTTGGTTTATTCTGTGGCAACTGCTTACTAGGGGCTCTCTTACTCTGAATTAACAAGCTCTATACAAACTTTTCTCTGTGTGCCAACCTAATATTATCTTTCTTTTTCTTATCCTACCTGTTGTGACTCACCTCTTTAACCCTTTTGATACCAACCCAGCTGAAACCAGCTCTGGCTCTGTTGTTCAAATGTCTTGTTTTCATAAGTTTTGAATTAAAATCTTCCACCAAACCTTAGTCACAATTTATGTTCCTAACACTAGCTTAATGATAATTAAGTTTTTCAAAATCAGTGATGGAAGTCACTAGAAAAACCTATAAGTATTTGCAAACAGGTATTCCTTTCGTCATAAACCGGTGATTACCGTACGTTGACAAGAGGCAAATTACCTCGAAACTGCAGTCAGTGTGTATCACTTAGGTTTACAAGAGGAGATGATCTCCCTTTGCAAATATCATAAGGGCACAGAAAGTGTGCCTAAAGCCAGCTGGAGACGATGATCTCCTGGGGCTAAAAGCTACAGTAACACTCACCCTTAGTGGTTAGCCATATTGATATGGCTAGTATACTTTACGTTGTCGAGCGATTACTGTTTACATCTCATTCAGAGATTTATTATTGAGATTTATTTTTCTAAATTCATTGTTATATTTAAAATAGTTGAAAGGAACACAGAGCATCTCAAAATAAATACGGTAACAAAATGGTTAAAGTCATTTAAATCTCACTTTTGTTTCCTGGTTTAATGCTATCACCTGCCCTTTGAGTGGCTTTAGCAAAAGGGTCTGCATTTTTGTAGGCTTTTGAACTGTCCTTGTTGTGTCTACCTCTCTCACCACCACGATAACCCCCTCCTCTTAGTCTTTCTTCCTCATGTCCTCAGTTAAGAAATCCTCTCTAATGCCAGTATTTAAGCTATCCTTGTTATGTCTATGCCCTTCCCTGCCACCATCCCATCACCCCCACCACACACTGAATCCCTACCCTTAGTCTTTCTTCCTAGAGGCATTGGCCCCTGAAACCTTCTCTTTGCTTGTGTCTTGGTGGTGGCAGCGGCGGTGACAACGGTGACAGTGGCGGTGGGTGATGGTGGCAGTGGTGGTGGTGGCGGTGGTTGCAGTGGTGGTGGTGGTGGTGGTGGTTGGTGGTGGTGATGGTGGCAGTGGTGGTGGTGGTGGTGGTTGTGGTAGTGACAATGGTGGTGGTGGTGGCGGTGGTTGGTGGTGGTGGTGGTGGTGGTGGTGGCAGTGGTGGTGGTGCCAGCTGTGGTTGGTGGTGGTGATGGTGGCAGTGGTTGTGGTGGCAGTGGTGGTGGTGGTGGTGGTGGTGGTTGGTGGTGGTGCCTATGATGCTAATAATGGTGGTTCTGCTGCTTTCTTTCCTCATTTTATATCTGTGACCACCCCTGGGTGGAATGCTTTTCGATGAAGAGTGTATTGTTGTTGTTGTTGTTGATACTGTTTAACCCTAATACAGCCCAACTTGAATAAACCTAAGGTCAAAGACATTCCACCCATGACCAATCACCCATTTTTTTTTTATATATATTTCAGACATTAAGTATCTAGTACTCTTTTACTCTTTTACTCTTTTACTTGTTTCAGTCATTTGAGTGCGGCCATGCTGGAGCACCACCTTTAGTCAAGCAAACCGACCCCGGGACTTATTCTTTGTAAGCCCAGTACTTATTCTATCAGTCTCTTTTTGCCGAACCGCTAAGTGACAGGGACGTAAACACACCAGCATCGGTTGTCAAGCAATGGTAGGAGGACAAACACAGACACACAAATACACACATACATATAATATACATATATACGACAGGCTTCTATCAGTTTCCGTCTACCAAATCCACTCACAAGGCATTGGTCAGCCCGAGGCTATAGTAGAAGACACTTGCCCAAGGTGCCACACAGTGGGACTGAACCCGGAACCATGTGGTTGGTTAGCAAGCTACTTGCCACACAGCCACTCCTGCGCCTTTAGTTCATAATGAATTTATTTTTGCACAGTAAGGTGCTTGCTTTCCAACCACATTCGGCAAGTGTCTTTCACTATTGCTTCAGGCTGACCCTAAGTCTTGTGAGTAAATATGGTAGGTAGAAACTGAAAGAAGCCCATCGTGCACACACGTGTGTATGTGTGTGTATTTGTGTGTGTGTCTTTATGTTTGTGAGTGTCTCCCACCACTGCTTGACAACCGGTGTTGGTGTGTTTATGTCACTGAAATTCAGCAGTTCAGCAAAAGAGCCTGATAGAATAACTAACTACCAGGCATGGAAAAGAAAAGTACAGGTGTCACATCATTTGATTAAAATTCTTCAATGCGATGCCTCAACATGGCTGCAGTCTAATGACTGAAGCAAGCATAAGACAAAGGATAAATTAGACTGTCTTTTTAATAGCTATTCACCCAGCAAGGAAGTAGGGAGAGAATAGTTATTCTTATATCAGCCAGGCAAACTGAAGCAAGCAGAGTTATGTACCTTGCTCTGAAGTACAAAACACAATAACAATAGTAGTTAGATTTCAACTTTTGATGATACAGTCAGTAGCCAAACACATTAATCTCTCAATCATAGATATCACTATTGATTAGAGATAATGATAAAGGCAATGCTAATGAATAATAAACATCTTATTGATAATATAGATTTTTTTTTTTTAAATCAAATTAAATCTCTTGATACTATCTCATCTCAGACCACTGATACAAGATGGCAGTTCTCTAATACAGCATCTCTTGTTTTAAAATTCAATGTAGCCTTGATATAACATGACGCGTGGTGTCTGGAAATTTACAACGTGGGGATGCGCTGAGCTGAGCTCAAAAATACTCAGACACTCATGCTCAGTGGTTAGTAAATTGAGAAGACACACCGCTGTAAAAACAAATTCATCATAAAGCTAATAAAGGAACTTCTGTATAGTTGTTCATCTGTTAGAAATAGCAGCCAATCTCCCTCAAATCACATGTTATAAATGATGATTACGATGATGACGATGATGACGATGATGATGATGAATATGTTGATGAGGATACTCTTTTACTCTTTTACTTGTTTCCGTCATTTGACTGCGGCCATGCTGGAGCACCGCCTTTAGTCGAGCAAATCGACCCCGGAACTTATTCTTTGTAAGCCCAGTACTTATTCTATCAGTCTCTTTAGCCAAACCGCTAAGTGATGGGGACGTAAACACACCAGCATCGGTTGTCAAGCAACGCTAGGGGGACAAACACAGACACACAAACATATACACACACACACATATATATACATATATACAACAGGCTTCTTTCAGTTTCCGTCTACCAAATCCACTCACAAGGCATTAGTTGGCCCGGGGCTATAGCAGAAGACACTTGCCCAAGATGCCACGCAGTGGGACTGAACCCGGAACCATGTGGTTAGTAAGCAAGCTACTTACCACACAGCCACTCCTGATGATGATGATGATGATGATGATCAGGAGATTTCTAAGCACTTGAAAATCTACTGAAAACTTGTAAATACCTAAGGTTACAAGTAGTAATCCACTAGCCACATAGATCCTACCAAAAATAAGACCAAACCTAGAGCAAACCAAAATAGTAACAGGGATCACAATGGCTACATACTGCCCCCCCAAAAATAGCTCTGCAAGGAACAGCGCAGATCTTGCACAACAGTCTAACGCTTCAATCGAATAAATCAAACAGAACAATCTTCACACACAACACTCATCCGATACAATGAGCCTTTAACCCTTTCAATACCAACTCGGCCGAAACCGCCTCTGGCTCTGTAGTACAAATGCCTTGCTTTTATAAGTTCTGAATTAAAATCTTCCACCAAACCTTAATCACAATTTATGTTCCTAACACTAGCTGAATGAGAACTAAGTTATTTTACAAAATTCTTTGTTATAGTTAAAATTAATTGTAAGAAACACAGAACATCTCAAAATAAATACGCTAACGAAAGGGTTAATAAATCTAAAATGATACAATAGATGCAACATACACTATGCAGAATTAAGAACCAATGAAATAAAAAGAACTCACATTACACACATCACACACAACAGAAAAAAAACAAGAAACTAAACCCCATAAGAAAACAAACTGATGCAATGCACCAACAGGAGGAATCCTTATTCCTCCTGTCCCCTTAAAGCTAAGAACACAATGCCATACACACCTCAAGAACTTGGAGTGCATCAAGTGGTGTAGTAAAAACTCGCATGAAACTACCAAAGAAAAACTAATGATAATGATAGTAATAATAATGGTTTCAGGTTTTGACGGAAGGTCAGCAATTTTAGTGGAAGGAGTAACTCCAGTGTTCAATTGGTACTTATTTTATCAACCCTGAAAGGATGAAAGGCAAAGTTAACCTTAGCAGAATTTGAACTCAGACCATGAAGATAGATGAAATGCTGCTAAGTATTGAACCCGACATGCTAACGATTGTGCTACCTTGCTCATAATAATCCTTTCTATTATTGGCAAAAGGCCTGAAGTTTTGTAGGGTAGGATTAGTTGATTACAGCAATACCAGTACTCAGCTGGTACTTAGCTTATCAACCTCAAAAAGAATGAAGACAAAGTCAACTTCAGCAGAATTTGAATTCAGAATGTAATTAA
>NC_043010.1:8569658-8587158 GCF_006345805.1 Octopus sinensis | reverse complement strand
GATGCTGGTGTGTTTACGTCCCCGTACCTTAATGGTTCGGCAAAAAGAGACCGATAGAATAAGTACTGGGCTTACAAAGAATAAGTCCCGGGGTCGATTTGCTCAACTAAAGGCGGTGCTCCAGCATGGCCGCAGTCAAATGACTGAAACAAGAAAAGAAAAAAAAAAATGAAACTTAACCCTTCCCCTGAACTTGCTGCTCTGGTGCCAAAATTTAAAACCATTATTTAGTTAGGACCCTTAATGTTCTTTTGTTTAAATTATACCAAAGTTATCTTTACTCTTTACTCTTTTATTTGTTTCAGTCATATGACTGTGGCCATGCTGGAGCACTGCCTTTAGTCAAGCAAGTCGACTCCAGGACTTATTCTTTGTAAGCCTAGTACTTGTTCTATCAGTCTCTTTTGTCAAACTGCTAAGTTACGGGGACGTAAACACACCAGCATCGGTTGTCAAGCGATGTTGAGGGACAAACACAGACACACAAACATATACACACACATACATATATATATATATATATTATATATATATATATATACGACGGGTTTCTTTCAGTTTCTGTCTACCAAATCCACTCACAAAGCTTTGCTTGGCCCGAGGCTATAGTAGAAGACACTTGCCCAAGGTGCCATGCAGTGGGACTGAACTCAGAACCATGTGGTACATAAGCAAGCTACTTACCACACAGCCACTCCTATACCTTTGCTTTTCATTTTCCCATCATGCAAAGTAAATTGCTGTGTTGAATCCTAGCATTTGCAGAGGTGATTACCTGGTTTCCATGGTGCATAAGTAACAAAGATCACAACGTTACCACTGAATGGGATACCATTCCATCACAGGTTACTAATTTACAGTCAAGTGAACCGAAGCAACATGAAATGAAGTGTTTGGCTCCAGAACACAAGGCACTGAACAGGGTGGGAATGGAAACCACAATCTTGCAGTTATGAGCACAGCACCCTAACCACTTGGCCAAGTGACTTCACAATCTTACCGAAAGTTAATTAAGTAAGACACCAATCAAGTACTGGGGTTGATTTAATCCAGTGGTTTTCAACCAGGGTTCCGCCAGTACAGTCCAGGGCTTCCACAGAACCTTAGGGTTCCACCAGTACAGTCCAGGGGTTCCGCAAGAAGTTACAAAGCTGCTAAAATCGGCAGTAATTTTTAATTCTCCTGTGCAGATATGTGTCCATAAGACTATTAAATTATTGCACAGGGGTTCCTCAAGCCAGTGGAATGTTTCCTTGGGGTTCCGCTCCAGCAAAACATTTGAAAAGCACTGATTTAATCAATTATTCCCTCACACCAAATTTATGCCCATCTGCCAATTTTGAGATATCAATAATTATACTCATAAAGTTTGGCAGACTAAATGTCTTGAAATATTTAGTTACAGTCCATTACATCCAAGGTTCAAATCCTGCCAAGGCTCATTCTCCATCCTTCTGCTGTTTCTGAAAAAGAACAAAATTTCAGTAATTGAGTTCTGGGATATTTCATCAACTTATACCCGCCCATCACATTAGTGGCCTTGTTCCAATCTTCAAATCAATAGAATAATATTGAAAATAGAATAATAGGTGCAGGGGTGGCTGTGTGGTAAGTAGCTTGTTTACCAACCACATGGTTCCGGGTTCAGTCCCACTGCGTGGAACCTTGGGCAAGTGTCTTCTACTATAGCCTTGGGCCAACCAAAGCCTTGTGAGTGGATTTCGTAGATGGAAACTGAAAGAAGCCCGTCGTATATATGTATATGCGTGTGTGTGTTTGTGTGTCTGTGTTTGTCCCCCTTGACAACCGATGCTGGTGTGTTTATGTCTCCGTTACTGAGTGGTTCGGCAAAAGAGACCGATAGATTAAGTACTGGGCTTACAAAAGAATAAGTCCCGGGGTAGAGTTGCTCGATTAAAGGCGGTGCCCCAGCATGGCCGCAGTCAAATGACTGAAACAAGTAAAGAGTATTGAATTGATTGACCTATTAAATGTATGGATCTGCTATCTTTCATTTGTTTCGGTCACTTGACTATGGCCATGCTGGGGCAGAGCCTTGAAGGGTTTTAGTCAAACAAATTGACCCCAGGATTTATTTGTTTTTTGCAGGTTTAGTACTTATTCTATCATCTCTTTTGCCAAACAGCCTAAATTACAGGGATGTAAACACACCAACACCGGTTTCCAGTGGTTGGTCATCAACTGAGCCACAAGTGTAAAGTATTAATTTGTGTGAGTACACAGTGTTTCTAATGGTAAAGGATTGTTTTCTTTGGTCATGGGTGGACAGCTCTCATGTATGTATATAGGTATGTAAGCATCCGTGCATGTACGTGAGTACGTATGTGTGTCTGTCTATATGCATGCAAGCATGCATGCATGAACATGTGTATGTGTGTATGTATGTATACATATATGTATGTATGTATGTATGTATATAGAACACCATGATAGACCGTTAGCTCCTACACATATTTTTTTCTCTCCTTGTTTCTCTCCTTGTTTCTTTTCTGTGTATCTTTCTGTCGAAGAGCATAGGCTCGAAACGTAAAAGACTTCTATTTCTATTCCTGAGCGCCATACTAATACATTTGTTTGTTTGTACTCCACCTGCCTTCGTCTTTGGTTTATTTTCGTAAACCTTCCCGTTATGTATATATGTATGTATGCATGCATGTGGATTGTGAGTGTATATACATGTATATATCGTATGAATTGTAATGCATGTGTGTGTATGTATGTGTTTGTGTTTGTCCCCACAAAACATGACAATTGGTGTTGCTTTGTTTATGCCCAATGACTTAGTAGTTTAGCAAAAGAGTAAGAGAGTAAGCAAAAATTCTTCATGGGTGGGCGCAGCACCGTCCCAAAGTATGGGTAATCTTGGCAGCCACGTGAGATTCTACATGGGTCTAAAGACCCAATGCCAATCTGTTAAAATGTTGTTAAAAATGGCTTAGGTGGGTGACAGCAGTTTTGTGTTCTTGAGACCAATTAAACAAATTTATTTCGCTTTTAAATAATTTTAATCACTAAATGCTGTTATACACCGGTACTAGTTTGCTTGTACTCTATAGCTGTTTATTTTATTGAATAATTAGGAGTGGCTGTGTGGTAAGTAGCTTGCTTACCAACCACATGGTTCCGAGTTCAGTACCACTGCGGGGCACCTTGGGCAAGTGTCTTCTACTATAGCCTCAGGCTGACCAAAGCCTTGTGAGTGGATTTGGTAGATGGAAACTGATAGAAGCTCGTCATATATATGTATGTATATATATATATATATATATATAATATATATATATAATATATATATACATATATATATGTATGTATATATATATATATATATATATATATATACATACATATATATATATATGTGTGTGTGTGTGTGTATATGTTTGTGTCTGTGTTTGTCCCCCCAGCATCGCTTGACAACCGATGGTGATGTGTTTACGTCCCTGTAACTTACCTGTTCAGCAAAAGAGACTGATACAATAAGTTCTAGGCTTCCAAAGAATAAGTCCTGGGGCTGATTTGCTCGACTAAGGGCGATGCTCCAGCATTGCTACAGTCACATGACTGAAGCAAGTAGAAGAGTAAAAGAGGTGTATTATAACATACAAGGCAAAGAACCCTTTTGGCAGTCATGAATGACCATGAGATTGTACCTAGAAAGTTCCTCTCTGAGGCACAAGTCCAGGTAAGGTTGTTTACGGAAGACCAGCAGTCGCCCGTGCATACCAGCCTCCCCACTCCATGCTACCGATGCTATCTGAGGGAAAAACAAACACCGATACAGCTGAGTGAACTGGAGCAAAACTAGAGTGTCTTGCCCAAGGAAAACAACACACAACCTGGTCCGGGAAGCGAGCTCAGGGATCATTTCGGTTTGAACGGCAGTTTTTTTTTTCTAGCGGTGTCATATGAAATTGTCACCCATAATTATGACCCTAGTATCGATCTATTGCATTTCAATCTATTTTAGGGTTAGGGTTAGGGGTGGGGGGAAGGGTATCTTTTTTCTTCACAAATGTAAATAAACCCAATCTGTTTCTTAAACAAGGGACACATTCATACAGCACAAAGTGTTTTCACCTCAATAGACGTCATTGATTGGTTGAAATTGCAGAAATTGAAGAAAAAAAACAACAAATATCTTACAAACCATAGAATTTTCTCAATAAAGCCAAGAGAAAAAGATGCTTTATAAACACATTGTACCAGTATACGAAGTTTAAAAGTGTTTAGTTACGTGGAAATTATATTAAAAAACTGCTGTTCAAACCGAAAAGATCCGAGCTCAGTACCTCATGATTGTTGTGATCCAATGCTCTAACCACAGAGCCATACGACTTCCTTAAAGACGAATGAAATGCCACTAAGTATTTTGCCCAGCGTGCTAACGATTCCGCCAGCTCACCTCCTGCTAAATTTATTATACAGTAGAGATAATATTCTAAGGTAGCTGACTCAATGCAGCTAACCAAAATATAGGATCTTTTCGGTTTGACCGGCAGTTTTTTAAAATAATTTCCCCGTAGCTAAACACTTCTAAACTTCGTGTACTTTGTAGAATGTGTTTATAAAACATCTTTTTCTCTTGGCTTTATTGAGAAAATTATATAGTTTGTAAGATATTTGTTGGGTTTTTAATTCAATTTCTGCAATTTCAACCAATCAATGACGTCTATTGATGTGAAAAAACATTCTGTGCCGTATGAATATGCCCCTAGTTTAAAAAACAGATTGGGTTTGTTTACATTTGTGAAGAAAAAAAATCAGATTAAAATGCAATAGATCGATTCTAGGGTCATAATTATGGGTGACAATTTCATATGACACCGCTAGAAAAAAATTGCCATTCAACCCGAAAAGATCCCAATATTCTAAGGTAGCTGACTCAATGCAGCTAACCAAAATATATAAGCTCCAGATATAGGCGCAGGAGTGGCTGTGTGGTAAGTAGCTTGTTTACCAACCACATGGTTCCAGGTTCAGTCCCAGTGCGTGGCACCTTGGGCAAGTGTCTTCTACTATAGCCTCGGGCCGACCAGAGCCTTGTGAGTGGATTTGGTAGACGGAAACTGAAAGAAGCCTGTCGTATATATGTATATATATATATTATATATATATATATATATATATATATATATATATATATATATATATATGTATGTGTGTGTGTGTTTGTGTGTCTGTGTTTGTCCCCCTAGCATTGCTTGACAACCGATGCTGGTGTGTTTACGTCCCCGTCACTTAGCGGTTCGGCAAAAGAGATCGATAGAATAAGTACTGGACTTACAAAGAATAAGTCCCGGGGTCGATTTGCTCGACTAAAGGCGGTGCTCCAGCATGGCCGCAGTCATATGACTGAAACAAGTAAAAAGAGTAAAAGAGTATATGAAAAAAAACAAAAAAAAATCATGTGAAATAAGTCTGTAAGCATTAAAGCAGTTCTCTTGACGGTAAGACCTAGGCGTAAATCTGTACGCAGTTGTTTCCCTTAGATCATGAATTTACCTCCCCCTTCATCGCAAATATTTATCAACCACCTTAGGTTTTCATACCTGACGACGGAACTGAAAATAACGCGTGCGACTACACAAAGCCACACACACACACATAGGCACACACACACACGCACGCACGCACGCACACACACGCACGCACGCACGCACACACACACACACACACACACATACGTACTCGAGCTCACACACACGCACACACACGCACACACACAGACACACACACACACACACGTACTCGCGCTCACACATACACACACACGTACACACACACATACACACACACACGTACTCGGGCTCACACACATACACTTGCACTCATTCGCTCTCATAGTCCGACGCATGCAAATACACACGCACACACGCCTCTGTGTCCGTGTGTGCGTTTCACTTTATCATTATCGGTTCTACTTGCGAACAGTGGTCCCGCTGCGCACACCCGCAGTCGCGCATCCGCGCTAGATAGTCATGACTAGTCGATCCTTACTTTGTGTTTTTGTGTTTTATTTACTTTCTCTCTTTTACTTGTTTCAGTCATTTGACTGCGGCCATGCTGGAGCACCGCCTTTAGTCGAGCAAATCGACCCCGGGACGTATTCTTTTGTAAGCCCAGAACTTATTCTATCGGTCTATTTTGCCGAACCGCTAGGTAACGGGGACGTAAACACACCAGCATCGGTTGTCAAGCAATGCTAGGGATACAAACACAGACACACAAACATATACACACACACTTATATATATATATATATATACATATATATATACATGACAGGCTTCTTTCAGTTTCCATCTACCAAATCCACTCACAAGGCTTTGGTCGGCCCGAGGCTATAGTAGAAGACACTTGCTCAAGATGCCACGCAGTGGGACTGAACCCGGAACCATGTGGTTGGTAAGCAAGCTACTTACCACACAGCCACCCCTGCGCCTTTGTTTAACAAAAATTATTTGTTTGTGTTTTATTTACTTTGCTAGGTAGTCGTCATAGGATCGACTACTCACGACTAGCTAGCGTGGGTGCGTGACTGTGCGTGTGTGCGCACCGGGACCACTGTTCGCTAGTAGTACCAACATTGTCGTCAATATAATGCCACTCTGCAAGGAATAATTCGTTTACAGTTTTAAACTTAGAAAATCTCCCGCAAAAATACTTACAGAGGCATGCGCACGGACGAACAACACACATGGACACACACGCTTGCACACACGCACACACACACACACAGTTATGCTTGAGCACCTCCTTAAAGGGTTTTTTCAGTCGACGAAATCGACCCCATGACTTATCCTTTGTAATGCTAGCACTTATTCTATCGGTCACTTTTGCCGAACCACTAACTTACGGAAACATAAACACACACCTCCCTCGATTGTCAAGTCGTCATGGGGTGACAAACACAGACAAAGACACACACACATACATAAATACATATGCGTATATGTGTGTATGAGTGTGTGGGTGTGTGTGTGTCGTTGCTATTATGTTAAACTGTCGTATGTCCAAATTTGGCCAAACGCATTTTTTTTTTTAATATTTATTTTTGCTTGCAATTACCGGTTCTTTTGGTCAAACAATCTGTGGTGTGTGCGAGAGATTCGAAATAAAAGCACCTACCTTCTCTTCACTCTGATGGAGACCCTTCAGCGGTAACGGATCCTTCGACACAGCCCAACCCGAACGCTAGAGATAGCAGCTGCTTCACCCAACCATAACAACGTGATCACCCGTCTTAACCCCTCAATGAACAGACTCGAAAAGGCAGAATGACCCGCTCGCTGCACACGCATCACGGCTGCCCCTTCCGGTCAGCCCCAAGTTCCGGTCAGCTCCCCAGCTGCTGACATCATCCCACACAATCGTATCTTCAGATGCCAAGATATCAAAAATTTTCAAAGTGTAGTTCAACAATTTTGCTATAGAATGGTGATGTTATTCTTTCACTTTCTGAAAAAAAGGTACAATAAACACCAAAAATGTACAGAAAAAAGACTCCATCAACCGCCAGATGGGTAAGCTAGAGGTTGTAGATAGCTTCTGTTATCTAGGTGGCCAAGTTAGTAGTGGAGGTAAATGCTCCAAGAGCATAGCTGTAAGAATAAGAATAGGCTGGGCAAAGTTCAAAGAGCTCCTACCTCTGCTGGCATCAAAGATCCTCTCCCTCAGATTAAAAGGCAGACTGAATGTTGCCTGTGTGTGAACAACTATACTACACAGCAGTGACACACGGGCTGTGGCAGCCAAGGATATGCGTAGGCTTGAAAGAAATGAAGCCAGTATGCTTCACTGGATGTGCAATGTCAGTGTGCATTAGGGTGGGGCAAAAAATGCAACTTCCGAGATTGGTAACCAAGAATCGATATTTTGTTGTGAATTAGGGTTAAAAGAAAGGTCTATAAAGAACTTTGCGGTTAAATGGATTTCTTTTCAGGCTCTGCAAGGCACTTGAAAATTTTTTAAATTTGCTACTTTTAGTTGAATTTTGGATTTCATGGAAAGTCATAACAAATACATATTTTTACATAACAGAATGCAAAACAGTACATGTAGTACCCTTAAGAGATTGCATACCAAGTTTCAATACAATTAGCTAATATCTTGAGGTTCTGCATTGACTACAAAGAGAACAGGAGTGTGATCTTTTCGGTTTGAACGGCAGTTTTTTCTAGCGGTGTCATATGAAATTGTCACCCATAATTATGACCCTAGTATCGATCTATTGCATTTCAATCTGTTTTAGGGTCTGGGTTAGGGGTGGGGAGAGGGTATCTTTTTTTCTTCACAAATGTAAATAAACCCAATCTGTTTCTTAAACGAGGGACATGTTCATACAGCACAGAATGTTTTTTTTACCTCAATAGACGTCAGTGATTGGTTGAAATTGCAGAAACTAAACAAAAAAAAAAAAGCAACAAATATCTTACAAACTATAGAATTTTCTCAATAAAGCCAAGAGAAAAAGTTGTTTTATAAATACATTCTACCAGTATACGAAGTTAAAAATTTTTTAGTTACCTAGAAATTATGTTAAAAACTGCCGGTCAAACCGAAAAGACCCTAGGAGTGTGAACTTCTCTCCAGTACCGCTGTAATGGTCGCTGCATGTGGACAAACATCGTACATGTGTGAAGTTTTCTGCTTTGTACCCTGATTTTGGGCCATTGCATTAAAATTAACGATTGTGTTAAATTTTGTTTTTGTTTACATTTAGTGATGACTCATAAGTCAATAATGTGTCATGATAAGGAATGTCCAATATTGAGTACTTCATGTGATCTTAGCAAGCGAGTTTTCCCAACTTACAAGGATGTACTAATATATGTTTTATTTGAATGAGAAAAAAGTAGCTAAGAAAGATCCCTCAATTAAGCAAATTGTCAAAATAATAGCATCATCATCATCATCATCGTTTAATGTCCGCTTTCCATGCTAGCATGGGTCGGACGATTTTGACTGAGGGCTGGCGAACCAGATGGCTGCACCAAGCTCCAATCTTGATTTGGCAGAGTTTTTACAGCTGGATGCCCTTCCTAACGCCAACCACTCTGAGAGTGTAGTGGGTGCTTTTTATGTGCCACCGGCATGGGAGCCAGTCAGACAGTACTGGCAATGACCTCGCTCGAATCTTTTTACAAATGCCACCAGCACAGGTGCCAGTGAAGCGACGTTGGTAACGATCACGCTCGAATGGTTCCCTTTTAAGTGCCACCAGCACGGAAGCCAGTTGGCTGCTCTGGCAACGATCACGCTCGGATAGTGCTCTTGGCACCCTACTAGCATGGGCACAAGTGCCAAATTCTTCTTTGACAAAAGGCAACCATCTCTTGTGTTGCGACTGAGTCAGTTAAACTGAAAATCTTAACCCTTTATCTGAAGTACCAAGCATTACTAAAATCTGTGAAAAATAGAAATAATGTGCCATCGTTTCAAACAAAGTGTAATGTTTTCAAAAACAATGCAACAAAAGATTTTATCTGACATTTTCTGCTGCAAGTACATCATCATCATCATCGTTTAACGTCTGTTTTCCGTGCTAGCATGGGTTGGACGGTTCGACCGGGGATCTGGGAAGCCAGAAGGCTGCACCAGGCTCCGGTCTTATCTGGCAATGTTTCTACAGCTGGATGCCCTTCCTAACGCCAACCACCCCGTGAGTGTAGTGGGTGCTTTTTACGTGCCACCTGCACTGGTGCCAGGCGAGGCTGGCATCGGCCATGGTCGGATTGGTGCATTTTACGTGCCACCGGCACGGAAGCCAGTCGAGGCGGCACTAAGCTTCCGTTGTGGTAGAAACAAAACGGTACCACAGAGAGAACAAGATTTTTACAGGATGAACATGTCAAGAATAAAAAATTGGTTTACACGTAATTTTATTTTAATGTGTGTGTAATCTAGACCTCATGTAACTCATATATTTGGTGACCTAGTATTAAGAATAATAAAGAAAACAAAGTCAAAAAGTCTATTTATTTTACATAATTTGGAAATTTCAAGTGCATTGCAGAACCTGAAGACATAAATTTTAAAGCCTGAGATATTAACACTGTTGTCTTTAAAAAAATTTTACAAAAGAAAATTAATTTGTAACAATAAATGTAAAAAATAAAATGAGGAATGGCAAACATGTTATAAATTGATTTTTCACTCTTTATTCAAAATTTCAAATTGGCTGCAGAGCCTGAAGATGTAAATTTAAGAACTTCAGATTTTAACACAGTTGTTTTTAAAGGATTTTGCAAAAATAAAAAGTATATTCTTGAAAATCTATTTTTAAAAATCTGTGTAAAAAGTACCTTTTTGCTCCACCCTAGTGTGCATGTTTGACAGTATGTAAACATCTTGAAAGAAAAAGTTTGGGCATAAGAGGCATCAGCTGTGGTGTGCAAGAGAGACAACTGCGCAGGTATGGTCATGTGATGCGTATGGATGAAGACAGCTCTGTAAAGAAATTCCAATCTCTAACTATAGAGGGAACCTGTGGTAGAAGTAGACCCAGGATGACATGGGATGAGGTGGTGAAGCATGACTTTCAAACTTTGGGCCTCACAGAGGCAATGACTAGTGACCGACCTTTGGCAATATGCTCTGCTTGAGAAAACCTGTCAAGCTTAAATGTAATTGTAGTTGTGGCCGATGCTGGTGTCACGTAAATGGCACCTTTCACACGTTGGGCCCCATGGAGGCCAAGTATGACCTTATCACATTGAAAGCACTGGTTCTTGTCCGATCACCAAAGTTAAGCAACATCGAGCCTAGTCAGTACTTAGATGGGTGATCGCTTGGGAAACCTAGGTGCAATAAGTGCAACAAGAGTGGAGGCACATGGCCAAGTGTTAGAGCAGCAGGCTCGCAGGCAATGAATCGCAGGTTCGAATCTCAGACCGGGCGATGTCTGTGTTTATGAGCGAAACACCTAAGCTCCACGTGGCTCCGGCAGAAGGTAATGGCGAACTTCTGCTGACTCTTTCGCCACAACTTTCACTCACTCTTTCCTCCTGCATCTTGCAGCTCACCTGCGACGGACCGGCGTCTCGTCCAGGTGGGGAACCTATATGCCAAGGAAACCGGGAAACCGACCCTTATGAGCCAGGCGTGGCTCGAGAAGGAACAAATAACAAAGTAAAGTTACAGTCATGACAGATATCGGTGTCAGGCAAATGGTGCCCATGCCAGTGGTACATAAAAGCACCCATTACACTCTTGGAGTGGTTAGCACTGGGAAGGGCATCCAGCTATAGAAACCACGCCAAATCAGACTGGGGTTTAGTGTAGGCTTTCAGCTTGCCAGCCCTGGCCAAACCATCCAACCCATGCCAGCATGAACAACAGACACTAAATGATGATGATGATGATGATGATGACAACGATGACAATAATGATGATGAAAGCAATGACTGGTGGTGGTGGTAGTGGTGATATGATTACATATCATGTATTGTTTTGTGTTGCATGTAAATATATTTATACCAAGGTTAGCTGCGTGGAGGCGCAATGGCCCAGTGGTTAGGGCAGCAGACTCGCGGTCGGAGGATCATGGTTTTGATTCCCAGACCGGGCGTTGTGTGTGTTTATGGAACGAAAACACCTAAAAGCTCCATGAGGCTCCGGTAGGGGGTGGTGGCAACCCCTGTTGTACTCTTTCGCCCCAACATTCTCTCACTCTTTCTTCCTGTTTCTTGAGTAATGCTGCAATGGACTGGTGTCCCATCCTGCTGGGGGGAACACATACGCCACAGAAACCGGGAAACTGGACTCATGAGCCTGGCTAGGCTTGAAAAGGGCGCATAAATAAAAATAAGTTTAGCTGCATTTATCTCTATTACAACCATCATCAGTTTGATATGGAATTTTCTTATAGGTATTCATGACAGTAAAGGCCTTGTCCTGCATAAAGAATTCAGAAGTTACTTTAATCTTTTAATGTTCAGATTATTCTGTCAAATGTAATACTTTTCCATTCACATTGTTTAGCATTTATGCAAGAGTTAGATGCTGTGGTTGTTTAGTTTTAGAATGACATTGCAGGGTTGGTGTGAGGGTGCCAGATTTAGTCAGTTTGGACATAAAGCAGGTGGGACATTTTAGCCAGACATGGCTGTTTAAATGCTAAAGGGTTAAGCACTTCGAGTTTGCATAACTAGTCTTGAGCCCCTATCTTGCTCAGCATGGAAGCACTCCATTGGTTACGACTATGAGGGTTCCAGTTGATCCGAATCAACGGAACAGCCTGCTCGTGAAATTAACGTGTAAGTGGCTGAGCACTCCACAGACACGTGTACCCTTAACATAGTTCTCGGGGATATTCAGCGTGACACAGAGAGTGACAAGGCCGGCCCCTTGAAATACAGATACAATAGAAACAGGAAGTAAGAGTGAGAGAAAGTTGTGGTGAAAGAGTACAGCAGGGATCACCACCATCCCTGCCGGAGCCTCGTGGGGCTTTTAGGTGTTTTCGCTCAATAAACACTCACAACGCCCGGTCTGGGAATCGAAACCGTGATCCTATGACCGCGAGTCCTCTGCCCTAACCACTGGGCCATTGCACCTCCACTGCTCAGCATATCAATCTCCTGGAAACTGTTCAGAAACACGCAACAAGACAACTACCTGCACCAGGCATCTACCATGCACTGAATGTCTTGCTTCCCTTTAAATCTTTATTAAATCTTTGACATCTGGCAACTAATTTGGTTGAGGCCCACAAGATAATCCACCATCTTTCCAACAAACTTGGAAAGCTTTTTTGGAATTCCATATCGCACAACACCCATGACTTTTAGAAACATTTTTTTCCACACTCAGAATTGCTGAAGCATGGAATAAACAGCCTGCATCAGTCGTTAGCTGTCAAGACACTGCATCCTTCAAAACTTCCAGGTTTCCAGAAATTTGCCTGATGCCTCCCACTCAGGTTTCTTCTTCTTTTTTTTTCAGACTTTTACACTTTTCACTTCCAATACATATTCTGTGTGCTGTTCATCTACTTTTGGCCACTTTTTCTGATAAGTTGTAGTGTACATGAAGTTCATCATGATGATGATCATCATCATCGTCGTCGTCGTCATTATTATTATTATTTTTATTTTATTATTATTATTATTATTGTTATTATTATTATCATTATTATTATTATCATCATTATTATTCTTATTATTATAATCATCATCATCATCATTGTTGTTGTTATTATTATTACTATTATTATTATCATCGTCATCATCCTCATCATCATCATTCAGTAGTTTTATTTTTATAACGTGCTTTATTATTATTATTATTATTATTATCATTATTATTATTATTATTATTATTATTATTATTGAGTGAGAGAGCAGTGCATGCCATCAAAGTGACACTGGGGTAAAATATATGAAGCCCAATATACCCATCACGACAGCACGTCTGATAGGGGTACACCAGGCACATGCATCACAACCATATGTGTGCGACATGGTCATCTCATATCAAGATAAACAGCGCATGACCTTGCAGGTGGGGCCCAGTTATATTATTATTATTATTATTATTATTATTATTATTATTATTATTATTATTATTATTATTATTATTATTGTTGTTGTTGTTGTTATTGTTATTGTCATTAATATTATTATCATTATTATTATGATTATTATTGTTATCATCATCATCATCATCATCATCATCATCATGTGTATTAGTACAGATACAGTTCTGCACGTGTATTAGCTCTAAAATATTTATATATATACACATATATACACACACATACATGCACAACTTTACAGTCGATGTTGTTTGAAATTCGAACGAAGGAACATTGGCACCAAGTTAGAAATAGGATCTTCCACCATTGGCAAGAAATCTTGAAATAAAACTAAACAAAAACCTATATGCATAAAGGCTTATATGTTTAACTAGCAGTATCGCCCGGCGTTGCTCGGGTTTGTAAGGGAGATAACTATATAAGCATTTTTAGAGATGTAAAGTATAATAGCCATCTCAATATGGCTAACCACAAAGGTGGGGTTGTTACTGTAGCTTTTCACGTTCAGAGATTTAATAATAAATTTTTCGAGAGTTATTTCCCTTATATATGCTGAAAATGCATTAAAAATGGGAAAAATTGATGGTAAATTTTCTTTTAAATCGTAGACTAATCGTAGACATGCGCTAATACCCAGAAGGGCTCGATATGAATCACGACTATAAGATACCCGGTTTTGGTTAAACTGCACCGCAAAATGTGGGAGTAGTTAGGAATCTAAATCGTAGGAGACAGACACACAACTTCACTTTTATATATAACTAGCAGTATCGCCCGGCGTTGCTCGGGTTTGTAAGGGAAATAACTAAATAAGCATTTTTAGAGAGTTACTATAGATGCCAATTCGGGCTTTCTTAGCCATTTCTGTTTTGGTGTCTTCAAGCCATGAAGTCGTTGTTCTAAAAGAACGCTGGTCTCTTTGACAACGCTTTACGACGTTGATTTCCTTACACTCCCTTCCCCACAGCTTCACGAGGGAGGGAAGAAGGGGGAGAAGCAACACAGGTGCAGCTGTGACCATGGACGCCAACTCCGCCGCCATCAACACACGAAAAATTATGCATTAAAATGGAATAAAAAATGATGTTAAATTATTATTTAAATCGTAGACTCATCGTAGATGTGCGCTAATAACCAGACGGGCTCAATATGAATCACGACTATAAGATACCCGAATTTGATTAAACTGCACTGCAAAATGTGGGAGTAGTTAGGAATCTAAATCGAAGGGGACAGACACTCACACAACTACAGTTTTATATATATAGACTAGCAGTATCGCCCGGTGTTGCTTGGGTTAGTAAGGGAAATAACTATATAAGCATTTTTAGAGAGTTATAGCCAAAAAATAGCAAAAAATGCATTAAAAATGGGAAAAAAATGATGGTAAATTTTTTTTAAATCATTGACTCATCGTAGACATTTTTAGAGAGTTACATCCCTTATATAATAGCGAAAAAAATGCATTAAAATGGAAAAAAATGATGGTAAATTATTTTTTAAATCATAGACTCATCGTAGACGCGCGCTAATACCCAGAAGGGCTCGATATGAATCACGACTATAAGATACCCGGTTTTGGTTAAACTGCACCGCAAAATGTGGGAGTAGTTAGGAATCTAAATCGGAGTAGACAGACACACACACAACTACAGTTTTATATATAAAGATATGCATATATTTACATATAGGTTTCATTAACCAGATGAATGGAAATTATGTTAACCTGTTAAGCATTGCAGCATTTAGTATTTTCTATTAAATCCTTTGTTTAACGAATGCAATTGAGCATAATAACTTCCTTATTCTCAGAAAATATCTAAATTTTCACTTCTATAACTACTCTGAGAGCCTTGGTATTAAAATGATGTTAAGTTTAGTTTGATAATAAGCGAGAGTGTAAACATACAAACAGATCCAGTCACACAGTTAAGCTTGAAATTAAATTTATCGCATGAAAAGAGGTGTAAACAAGTGGAAGGTTGGATTAAGCGGCTGATATTACGTTTTGATTAATTGGTTGTCATCAGGATATGTTGTATTGTTATTCATTTGCAATTAATAACAATTAATTAGTTATTAAATCTATCAAGCTATCTATCTATCTGTCTGTCTGTCTGTCTGTCTGTCTGTCTGTCTGTCTATCTATCTATCTTTCTTTCTTTCTTTCTTTCTATCTATCTATCTATCTATCTATCTATCTATCTCTCTATCTATCTATCTATCTATCTATCTTTCTTCTTTCTTTCTTTCTATCTATCTATCTATCTATCTTTCTTCTTTCTTTCTTTCTTTCTATCTATCTATCTATCTATCTATCTATCTATCTATCTATCTATCTATCATCTATCTATCTTTCTTTCTTTCTTTCTTTCTTTCTTTCTTTCTTTCTTTCTTTCTTTCTTCTTCTTTCTATCTATCTATCTATCTATCTATCTATCTTTCTTTCTTTCTTTCTTTCTTTCTTTCTTTCTTTCTTTCTTACTTTCTTTCTTTCTTTCTTTCTTTCTTTCTTTCTTTCTCTATATCTATCTATCTATCTATCTATCTATCTATCTATCTATTTCTTTCTTTCTTTCTTTCTTCTTTCTTTCTTTCTTACTTTCTTTCTTTCTTTTTTCTTTCTTTCTTTCTTACTTCTTTCTTTCTTTCTATCTATCTATCTTTCTTTCTTTCTTTCTTTCTTTCTTTTTTCTTTCTTTCTTCTTTCTATCTATCTATCTATCTATCTATCTATCTATCTATCTATCTATCTATCTATCTATCTATCTATCTCTATGTATGTATATATGTATTAATCTATCAGTCTGCCTTTCTATCTGTCTGCCACCCACCTCTCTCTCTCTCTCTCACTCATTATATATATATAGATAAATGTGTGTGTGTGTGTGTGTGTGTGTGCATATTCCTACATTTTATACAGAGCATGCACCCAAACACACACACATGCACACACACACACACACACACGCATCCACACATACACACACACATACCAGCATAGTTGTGTCAGAAAGAAGTTAGCTTTGCAGCCAAGTGGTTTCCAGTTCAATCTTACATAATGGCAAGTTGGGTTATCGTCTTCCATTATAACTCCAAACCAATCACATCATTAGAGTTAATTCACGAGAGACAAACTGGAAAAAAAAACCCTTCATATATATATATAAATACTACCAGTATCGCCCGGCGTTGCTCGGGTTTGTAAGGGAAATAACTATATAAGCACTTTTAGAGATGTAAAGTATAATAGCCATCTCAATATGCCTAACCACAAAGTGGGGTGTTACTGTAGCTTTTCACATTCTGAGATTTAATAATAAATTTTTAGAGAGTTACTTCCCTTATATATGTCAAAAATGCATTAAAAATGGAAAAAATTGATGGTAAATTTTCTTTTAAATCGTAGACTAATCGTAGACGTGCACTAATACCCAGAAGGGCTCGATATGAATCACGACTATAAGATACTCGGTTTTGATTAAACTGCACCACAAAATGTGGGAGTAGTTAGGAATTTAAATCGTAGGAGTCAGACAGCACACAACCTCACTTTTATATGTATAGATATAAATAGTCTGGAACTCCATCAGTTTTTCTGAGGAGTGTTCTCGTGGATACCTATTTCTTTACTACCCACAAGGGGCTAAACACAGAGAGGACAAACAGGGACAGACAAATGGATTAAGTCGATTACATCGATCTCAGTGCGTAAATGGTACTTAATTTATCGACCCCGAAAGGATGAAAGGCAAATGCTTTGCAGTATTTCGGCTGCCTTTACGTTCTGAGTTCAAATTCCGCCGAGGTTGACTTTGCCTTTCATCCTCTCAGGGTCGATTAAATAAGTACTAGTTACGCACTGGGGTCAGTATAATCGACTTAATCCGTTTGTCTGTCCTTGTTTGTCCCCTCTATGTTTAGCCCCCTGTGGGCAAT